>NC_071571.1:101208627-101508973 GCF_024509145.1 Vidua macroura
GCTTTCTAGAGTTCCAAATATGACCTCACACACCCAGTTATTTTTGTTGAAGCTTAAAATACAGAATGAAACAATCTTATTCTGCAAGCACATACTAAGCAGACCATTAATAAAAGAAAAAATTACATTTTCTTGTGAGTAAAACACTAGCATTCACATGATGTGACACAACAGAGTATCTGATTACTCTTCTTGAAAGGCAGAATTTTGGCAGAGCTGCTGTTAGCTGAGATGGACGCCGTTTGCTTTGAGGAACACTGCTCCTCAATGTTATTCCTCAGGGTGCAATCTTTGATTTCCATGGCAATTTCTTGGGACTACAGCTGTAGGGTGCAGTTCTTTGAAAACCTTAATTAACTACGTTAGGGCAAACATCCTAAATGGCAGGTATTTGAGAGACACTCACAAAAGAATAGCTGAAGAAAAGAATTCGCTCCATTTCAGATTTCCAAACAGAGCATTACGGTCCTTCAGAGAATCACCAGACTACGGCTTTTTAGAATTCCATCAGACAAAAAACTGGGCAAAAATTAATTCTATTTGATGACATCAATCATGGAAGAAATTCACATATTAAGCATCAAAGAAATGGGCAGTGGGTATGGAAGGCTAGGCATCTTTCTAATAATATGCTGGTGTTTGGTAGGTCTGTCTCATTTTGACATTTTGGGGGCTAATCACATGTATTTTAATGAGAACTCGCTTCACTGAATTCAACCCCTAAACATGCATTTTAAATAACTTGCTCACTATTTTCTTTGACACTAAAGGTGACCTATATATGTTAAGATTGTGGAAAGATACTGTGAATATATGGAGAGAGATATAAGAACGTGGAAAAGGAAGACTAAAAAAAGAGAGAGGAATGTTTTGCCCCTTCTTATTTTTTTAGAACATTAAGTATTTCATTCTCTCATATTACAAGTACCTAGAGATGAGATAGGACTACTCCTTAAATCACTTTAAAACTCTCTAGATAATATCTTCAACTTTAATGGGGCTTCACATATTTATTTCACTTAAAGCTTATTTATATCACATGCCTAGCAATCAGCAGCCTACATCTTGTCTTTTGAATAAAGATTTCCCCAAGTGTCTTCTAAATATTTTTTATCTCTCAAGCCACATATCAACAGCAAAACAAGGAAAGAATAACCTAATTTTAAAAAGAATCTTATCAGTGTTCTTTTCTTATAAAATAATTTCCTTTTTTACAACATATAGGCAAGTACATTGCAAAGAAATAAAATCAAAGAAAAAAAATCCAATCTTTCCATATTCTTTCCTTACAAAGTTCACCTTTGATTTATGTACCATTATATAAAGAGACATGTACTTTAATATATCTAACAGGAAACTCAAAGCGTAGGCATTGTAGGCCAAGATTTGAAGCAAAATCTGGCCTAGGATGTATTGACCTGGGGATTCCTTTACAAAGTATTCAACCTGTGAATTATGCTTAATTATTCTTCCTTCTTAAATGCAAGGACAACGTAGAGTTCAAAATCTCAATTCAGAGCCATCATAAAAAAGCACTGGCTTGCTTTGAATGGAAATTTCTATGAGTCAATAGGAAATGCATTTTTTATTTTAAACACAGTATCAACTGATTTTGAAACCATGTATCAACAACATAGTATATAATGTATGATGTGATTAGGCAATGCAGGTTGCAAAAGCACATTCCAAAAACACACGGAATAGTCCTGCCAGACTGCACTACAATTTCCCAGCTTCCGTTTTAATACTTGATGTCTGCATACAAAACCAGCAGGCCAAACAAGAAGACTGGCCTGAATTATTTTCATATAATATTCAGGAGAAAAGAGATTTGCTGGCTGCTCTACAAGGGAGCTGCCTGCAGTACTGCACTATTACATTTGCAAAGTGTGCAAGACTCAAGTCCTGTAAAGAACATGGAACAACAGGAAAGGAATGCATAACACTGTGTACCAAAAGATCCAGGGGGAAAACTATTATGCTGTCTTAACTAATAGTTCCAGAAATTTTTCTTTCAGTCACAGAAGGTTTTGTAAGATCTTGAAACAAAAACATTACGATTCTGATTCTTTTCTTAGCTGCAGTTTTCCCACAGTCTATATGACACTGGGCAAGCTGCTTGGATCTTCCCAGCACATCTAGAGCTGTAATAATAGGAATAACAATAACAATAATAATAGTGATGATGATGATGCCACTACTGCTGCCGTGAAATGATGTAGACGTAAAGCTCGTGATGACTGTAAGAAGGAAAATATTGAGGCAAACTGAGCATGTGTCTCAGTGTAAAGGAGAATCTCTATTTATTAATAATTTTAATAATTTTCTAGTTCCATTAGGTTTTTTTAATCTCATCAACTATTAACAAATGTCTATTATCTGTACAGATTTTCTCAATGGAAACTGTTTCAGTTGGGCCACCCAGACAGCTATAAGATGAGATATAATGCTCTTGCTCACTTCCATTTAACCCAAACATTTATCTTAAAGACAAAGTAAACCAAAACAGTTTTATGTCCCATCTTGCATGACAAGCCACTTTTTTTTTTTTCAGACATAGTTTCAAGCATCTCTTTTCAGCCAGGTACAGAGAACAATTAAATCAGTACATAACTAGCACTGCTCCAGTGATCAGCGGAGCTTTGCCTTGTTTGTCTTTCATTTCCTGAGGCAGATACAACCCCTGAAGAAGAAACCCTGAGCAATATACTCTTAGAAGACTAATCCATATTCTTGCTTCCCAGGATCTAATCTCTGTTCTCAGTAAAGTCAACAATAAAGCAGAACTTCACTAGAAGACTACAAAGATCAGGATTTCAATGAGGAAGAATGATTAGAAATTTCTTGCACCAATATACAACAATGTCTTTGTCCCCAGTGACATCTCCCCTAAATATTTCAAATTGAAGTAGTCAGAAATATGAAAATGCTATACCTCTGTATGAAGGACACGAATACTAGTAGGGCATATGAGGCATCCTAAGGATGGAAAGCTGCCATAAGCTCTGTCTAAAATACTGTGCATCAGTCTATGTCAATTGTCCATGACCCTGTCACCTCTCCACCCTGGAGGCCATGAAATTGGGCCTGTCTGAGACAGCCATCATTTCATGATAGATCTGGGACAGTTCAGAACATAAAAAATTATTGCAATGTTAAATTACTAATTTATGAGAAGGGTGTGAAGGTTTGAAAGAACTGCTCAGAAATTTCTGCTGAACCTGAAAAAGGTTTTGAAGAGGAATAAAAATAAAAGCACAATTAGTGGACAACTGAATGTAGCTACAGATTGTCTTTGTTTTATTCCTTGCCTTGGTTTATTATTCCACTTCCCAGTATCTTAGGGAAGGATAATTTTAAGAAGAACTACAGATGAACAGAGACCAGTAATTCTTTTCTTAACTGCTACTAAAACCTGAACAGCCATTTTATTTTATTGCCAGTCCAGCCATTAGTACCAATGGGTCAAGGGCTCAAGTTCACTTTCCTTTGACACTGTGTCTTCAGTCACAAACTCAGTCATGATAAAACTTCTCTCAAGAGCCCAATTTCAACTGGACAGCTATAGGATCGTAACAGGAATTTCAACAGGATATAGGACTACACCTCAAAACAGGGGCAATACTTTTCTGCGACTGCATGCAGCCCTACACCCTACTGATACCCCCCAGCTCCAGTGAACAAGGAGTGAGTGCCCAATGCTGATGGAAAGGAGTCTCTTCTGCAGTAGCAGTTGCAGTTGTGCAGATGTACTTGCAGCACATGACAGATCCAGGTGCTTCTCCAATTCCAGAAAAATGAACAGGATAATTAAGCATGGTGGGATTTACTGAGCTGGCAGATTTAGTACTGAAGGAGAACACCTTGTGCAGTAAGCAAAGTCCCAATGCATGCTACATTACCTGCAGGGCAAAAGGAGACAGCCTTATTTGCGTGTCAGCTTCCTCTCCATCTTGCATCCAGTGATTTCCCTACTTTCTCCTGCCATGCAGAAAACATCCTTATAATACAGAAGTTTTCAGTCTAATCTAATATTGATAAGGTCATAGTTCTGCTGGCAATGCCAGTTAGCTTCTGCAAGTGAGCTTCATGTATGTGCTCTTCCTTCTTACCACAGACAGCCAACAGACACTGGTCCTTCAGAATTAAAACTAATTCAATCTTTGAAATATTCACAACTGGTTTTTCAAGGAATCACATGCACACACAAACCAGTGCCAAATATAATGAAAAGGCAAAAGTCAGAAGATTTTGTGGAATTGCCATGGCTGGCTTTTTGGCATGATAGAAATAATGCATATTATATACAAATGTCATAGAGAAACTGCCTCCGCTGCACTCAGTGTGAAAAGCAAACTTTTTAAAAATTTAAGAAAAGCCTACCATTGATATTAGCATATTATTTGACAATGTCATAAATTATTAGATGTAAAATTACACAGAAAGGTAAATTTTAAGTTTCTTAGAAGTCCTCAGTCTATCTGCATTTAGCATCTTAGATGTATCTTCCTTATAAACGATATTTCTAGATTTTTTTAGGTATCGCCTTCCTTCCTCATGGAATATAAAATCTACTATATGCTTGCTGTAAAACTCTAGTTTCAGAAAATTTTCCAAGGTTTCAGGCTACTGCTTCAATAATAAAAATAAAAAGTTACTACAGAACCAAAAAAAATCTATTTTAGCATTAAAACTTCCTTTCTTAGAAAAATTTAGTTTTATGGGGCAGTTGTGAGAAAATTTTAAATGCCAAATGTGCTTAAGCAGTTGCAAAAAGCCACCACCAACAAAACCATCTTACATGATGGCTCATGGCTCTCCATGTACTCCTTTTTTAAAAAATAAAATTAAGCTAAAGAGTAACACATGATGTCAAAGCCCAGAATCTAGTATTTCAAGAACCACAACACATTTCTGCTCCTACTGGTGCTAAGTTTTCATCACTTTACACACATTTGAATCACAAATACTTGCATACCTTGCTGCTGCACAAGGGAAGGTGTTAGATAGCAAAAGCAGAGCCCCTTTAGACAGCCTGATGGCAGAAAGCTTCTAACTAAAGCTTACAAATCCTGATTTTGTAAGAAGGCTCCTTACACATGATCATCTGTCCTAGAGGATGAGAAACAGTGGTCTTAAAAAAAAGATTAAAATTTTGCTCTTCCTCAAAATGTGTTGTAACTCAACACACACACCCACCAGTCTATGCCCTGCTAGAAGGGATCTTTCAATCACTTACTCCTTAGCATAGCTCATCCACAGAAACCGCTACAGACGGCTTGGCCAGGTCTTGGCAAGACCACTGAAGCCAGCAGAAGCCAACCTCTCCGGCTGTAAGCTGGAACAAGAGGGTTCTGATGGCTTCCAGTAGAGTCCCCTGTTTGACTGCTGCTCCCTCTCCATGGGGAAGAGGGAAAAACACACAGAGTCAGGCTCCCAAGCTACCAGCTGGACCACAACCCCTGAGAGGAGATGGTGAGTCTCATCCAAAGGCTCTTCTCCTTTGGAACAATCACCAGGAAGAGGTGAAAAATGAGGCACATGCGCAGGGCAGCTGCCAGGGAACTTCTGGTCCATGTATTGAATCCCTTGTGTGTCCTTCTATTGGTCCCAAAAAATCTTCCTGAGGCAAAGGAATGTACAAGTGGAATGTAGGCAGAGCTCTGAGAGGAGCCAGGGATCAGAAAGTAAGAGGAACATTCAAACTGACAGAAAACTGCAAATGCTACAAAGAAGAAAGTGACTAACCTGCTCTAGGAAAATTCCCCTTGCAAGGACGCAAAGCTGTGTGGTGTGTCCCTGAAGCCAAGGTGATTTGACTGAGGAGCATGAAACCAAGCTTTAAATAGATGTGCTTGCATCACATATGACAGGCCACAAAATAAATACTTTGGCTACCAATAAGGTCTGTAGTGAAGTCTGAGGGATGGGAACAACATAAAAAACTGAAAAGCAAATCACAGGCCAAACTGCTTCATCAGGTTTTTAGCACAACTTGATTTGAGCTTAGGTAAAAGAGTCAGCCCTTCTGGCTATACCCAGAGTGAGAAAATGTGAAGGGAGAACAAAGCAAAATGGCTGAAAGTAACTTTAATTCAGGCACTTCAAAGAAAATAAGGATATGTGTCCTGAATGGCAAAGGCTGAAATTACTACACTGTGGTTTATTGTAGACATGGCAGTTTAATCAAGGTAAGCTTTATAAAGAAACAGATTATCTTTTAATTGATCGACAGATACAAGTGGAAAAAACAGGCCATGTTTGGAGCTCGCAGACCTGTCATTCAGGATCTTTCTCAAAGACCTGAAGAAGGAGTTGCAGTGCACTCAGATTATCTATTTTCTCCAACTAAATCAGATGGTCTAATAAAAGAAACTACCACCTCCTATAATTTATGCCTTGTAGAAAGAACTGATATAGGGATGTATAGCTCCACATGATGTATTTCACAGCAAATGGAACAGCTCTTCTTGGTAACAAGAATACCCATGAGATCATCAGACTTGCAATGTCTTCCAAAGTCAGCCTCAGTCATTATGGGGAAACTGACTCTCCAGATACCTAACAACAAAGTCCAGCAGAATAAATCTAAGAATGAACATTTAATTTGACACACTATGCAGCCACACACCTGCTAATATCAATATCTGAATTCTGAATCCATATGCAATTTACTCTTCCTGACACCTACAACAGTCAGTCAGGAGAAGACACATTGCCATTAAGAAAATATCCACTGCAAATTTCAATTACACCATCTTAGGAAGTAAAACCTTTTTTTTTTTCCCCCCGAGAAATCACACTGAAATAAAGCAACTGTTATTACTACTGAGAAGCAAAATCCAAAGTTATTTCCTATCTCCAGCATGACAATTGTCATAGCTTTTCCAATCACCCTTATTTTAGTCTTTGTTCCTTCAGTTGTTATTCTTTTAATTTCTTGTTTTAATATAGAACTATTTGCTATTTTAAGGTGCAGTTTGAATTCTCTGTAATTCTTTCTAATATACAAACTCAAACAGCTAAACTTACTTGATTATTACTTGTTCAGAATACCGAAATCTATAAATTGATGTTATAACCCAAATAACGTCTTGTGGAGTCTGCTTCTGTTGCAAAACTTGACAGAAGAAAGAAAAAACCCTAACAGTATTACTTTCAAGCAAGCTGCAGAACAAACTTAAAGTAAGGAGGGAAGGGTTATTGTCTCACTTCACACTGAACTATTTAGTCATTATTAACCAACAATGGTATCAGTGGCAGGTAAGAATATTCTCACTGTGTTAGAACATCTGCACAGTGGTGAGAGAATACATGTCCACAGTGGACCAGAGCAGCAATGTACCTTCCCCTATATATCTGAATCTTTATAACACTATGAAACCTGAAATACTCTTTTCTAAGTGGACATATTATTCAGTTTTGTCTCTTCTGGTAGACACATTTAGCAAAACTAAGTGTTCTTAACAACTGTTCAAGTTTTATTAAAATGGGGTCTCTCGTACCACTTACACAAAGACCACATTGTTCTTTATTTCATTTCTAGTTTCTGAAGAATAGTCTTGAAAGATTCGAGTACAATAAAGGCATGAGGTTCTGCAGATATTCTACACACCACCCTCACAGTTTAAGTTGCACTTTGGAAACCTTGTAACAGTCAGAAGATATTGACAGTATTACATAATATTAATCAATAAAAGAATTCACTTTGGAATGCCTTTGTAAAATTATTTCTATTTTTATATCTCAAGGATTATTGCTGCACTCAATTTAACGATTCATTACTACCACAAAAGTAAAATGAACATGTGAGGTTAACAGCTATAGCTATTAGGTGTAACCTAACCAGCATTATACTGCATAATTGATCTACTTTCTTCAAGAATAATATTCAGGGAAAAGGAATTACTACTACCATCTCTATAAATAGTACAGAAAGCCTAGGGCAAGTGTGTGGGATAATAGTAAAGATGAGAGACAGGAAAATGGGAGCGCACCAAGAGTTTATTTATAAATATCTGGGAACTCATTGCTTGGCATCATATAATGTCTACACAGTCTCACATTGATCTAACTTTTAGACTGTGGCTCTATATTTAAGAACATAAAAACTAAGAATGAGCACACTAGACTTCTGACACTCTTCCCAAAAATGAATGCAGCTCTTTCCCAGTTGAAACTGTTTCAAGACTGTCACTACAAGGATAAGATTTCCAGAATTTGTTCGTTGTACAAGTATTTAAGTTTGTTCCCTGTACAAGTATTTTTCTAATCCAGTGTTGGCAGAGCTTCAGTGTGGTTGAAATGACAGCAATCACTGTTAAAAGAATCACCTTAATCACTGTATGCACATCTAATTTTATCTTCAGCTTTACCTTCTGCAACATCACAAGTCAGGCTTTGCTGTTCTTCTGCCTCTCCAAGAGCACTATATCTAGGTGGGGGGCTCAGGCACTTATTTCATTCAGGATGGAATTCCACAAGTCCAGTTCAGTTTTAAATATTGTCCCTAGGTCTCACTTCTCTTTCCTTCTATCTCGCATTAACATATCCAGCATCCCATTGCCTCTTCATAAGGTCACAGGTAGTGAGCAGCTGGAAAATTTCACTTTCTCCAACCCCCTGTTAGCAGGAGGCTACCATCTACTCTGGTAAAAACAAAGCTGTCTTGTGGACTGATCCACAGTGCCATGAATGGGGACAACTGGGGGATTTTGTTCACAATCACAATACTAATTGAAAGCAAAATGCTAATATAGCAACAGCTGATTTTACTTGCATGAGAATTTTCTCCTTGTTGCTTGTCCATTTCTCCATTTTAATGCTGTTTTGTTTATGTAGCAGAAGGTGTCCCTTAGCAAACTGAAGAATCTTGAATGCTTATTAAGAGATTTCCTGGAGGTGAAGAGCTCATATGCCTGAATACTTGTAGGGTCTGGCATCTTGTTTGTTTGCCTTTCAAACAGACTGCTAGTTGTAGTATGAAACAGAATCTTTCCACAAAGCTTGCCTTTTTGTCCTTCAGATAAAGCAAGTCACATAAAACCCAGGACTTTCTGAGGCTCTTCAAATTATGTCTTAAGATACCACATCAAGTCTGATCTGTAAATGTAAAAAGCAACAAATCAATGAGCCCACCTGCATTACATTAGTGAAATTATATTTTGCATTTAAAGACCTTTGAAAAAGAAGTGACACTAATATGGACAGCTTTATTTGTATTCATCTCACTAAATTTTGTTCTCATAAATTTCAATAATCTTACTCTGTAGTTGGCAATTCAATGACAGGGTTTTTTAAGCCTTTTAGTAATAACCCATATACTTTGAGCAGTCTGGTCTCCCAGCACCCCCTTCTTCCCAGTGCACAATTAATACTTGCAGATGAGGAGGGTTGTTTGTGTCACATATTTTATGGGCAGCTGTAATTCTTCTTCAGAGAACTTCTTTCCAGCACTGCTGGCACAAAGCAAGCCTGCAGTTTCCACAAGAAATCTTACCAGCTTACATTCTTCTCCTCATGGTAGCAGGTAAAAAGTTCAAAAATACAACAGAGAAAATACGAGAAAACAGTGCATTAGTACTTTCTGTTATGACCTCACCTTTCATACTGTGTTTAAATTCAGAGACGATAGTTTTAGTCCTCAGGTCTGCCGAGCTCCCGACTCACCTCACATCAATACTGCATCAGTGTCTCAGTTGCCTGTCTGCAAACACTGGACAGCAATACTTTTTCTTTCTGCTTCTATCTTGTCTTTTTTAGATGCTGAGGTTTTAAAAAGAGCTGTCCTTCATTGTTTTGGCACAGCAGGGTCCTCATCTCAGCTGAAGGTTCTTTGGTACAACACTGATCACTACAAGCAGGAGTCATGCCTGAGAGAACATTATCTTGTTTATCTCAAAAAGTAGAATAATAAGGCTTTAAAGCAGTGACATACTTGAAAGATTGTACAAAAGCCACTAAGTCAATGCTATGGCACTTTCTTCATGCATACACTAGAGAAGCCACTGAATAAAAACATCTTCAAGAACCATATTTGTTGCCTTTCTTGTTTGAGCTTGTCCCTTTTTCTTTTATTACACAGAAACTGTCCAACAATTTATATAAACAGCAGTAGTTTGGGCACAAAGGTTATGATTGCTACAGAAAAAAAAAAAAAGGTATCTTCAGTTTACAGATGTCACCTTCTTCCTGAGTTAAGAAGAGTGAGGCTTTTCTGAACTTTAACATTCTTGTGGCAGGTCATGTGTCTCTTCAAATTCTCGCTCAGAGCAACTGGAAGCAGATATTATCCTGAAAGTATTTCTTTTGAGATAAACAAATCAAGAATAATAAAGATCAGAAAGAGGAAAAATGGAGACTCATGCCCAAATTCCAATTTTTTCGTTTAAATCAAGGACTGACTGAGTGCACAGCTAGGCTGTGAATCCATCTTAAGCCAGTATAAATTACTGGTTTGTATAGTCTGAGCCTCCAGGATAAACAGACAATTCTTAAACAATTTATATGCAAGCCAGTCTTCCAGGCTTCTCTGAAGCCATTGCCTTGTCCTGAGTCTACCTACCACCACCTCAGCATATGTACACCTACAACACAGGCTTCCAGCACTGTCAGCCATCAAATGGCATTGAATGAAGTTATTTTACCCACTAACAGCAGAGACAAGTTTATCCTCAGAGGCATGGGTTGAAGGTGCTGCTTAGATGCTGGCTGTAGAGTAGGATTCTTCTTGGGCATTTTCATCATGAAAACTCTTCATTGTTAACTCCTCATAACTCAAACAAAGCTTCCCCTACTCTTGCCTTTAAATCAGAAGGGAGTGACTTTCTTGTGAAGAAAGTGAGAAAGCTAAGAACACAACAGGATAGAAATTTTTAAGAAAAAAATCAAACCCCACAAAATATGAAAGACATACTGCTCAATCTGTTCTCCACTGCTAACAGTGGCATGAGAGAGAGCATGGAGACAGACCTGTGGCTATGAAGAACAGAGAGAGTGTTCCAACTTGCCATCCATGTTCCGATACATCTCCTTAAACCCCTGGGAAACTCGTCTTCATGGCTTTCAAAGTTTAAGGATTCAGCAGACCAAACTACTGGGTAAGTTTCATAGGCAAATAACAATGAGGTGACCATAATAAATTATAGTGGAAAGGATTCAACTATGATACAAAAGAATTTTGGTTTGCTATCAAACTCCAAGTCCCTGGGCTCCAGATACTGTCAAAGCCTTCCTGCTTGAAGCCCCCTTGGCTGAGAAATCAGCAGAAGCACAGCCTTGGAAAAGATGGGTCTCAGAAAGCGGCATTGTTATTACAGCTATATCATGGTGTTGTATTCTCACAGGGAAAAGGGTGTTTGTAAGAGGCTGGAAGGGCTTGAAGGCTACACCATAATATCAAATAATGATCTTACTAGAAACTGAACATTTTGGTTATTCACTGTTGCCGAGGGCTGAGTAGAAATTAAAAAGGGTGTGAGTATCCCTCTAGAAAGGTTTTGGAGCAGAGGTTGGGCAGCCTGCGGGGAGAAAACCTGGGAGAGGCACAGCGTGGGGTGCACGCCTGGGTGGATCCATGCTGCTCCCTAATGAAGTGCTTCTGTTAAGAAAGCCAAGGCCCAGGACGAGAGATGCAGCCAATACAGGCACCGGAATACGCGCGTTCATAGAAAGGCTCAGACTGTGCCCACCCATAAAACCCAAACCAAACAGCAACAAAAAAAGGCCTAACACAACATTAATACCCGTGACTCCTGGCTTCTTTAGCTAAAAAGCAAAATAAATAAATAAATAAATAAATAAATTGTAAATATCGGAGAAGTGAATGTAGCATTTAATCTGTATACAGGGTATTACCTTCTCCTCAGTAGCTTTTAGCCTTTTCCATCACATTTATCCTGTAATGTCAACTTTCACTTCTGTGTTTAAGCAGACTGCAGTCTCTGATTTGTAAAGGCATTACTACACCACAGAGCAAATAAACATAACACTAATCCATAGTATTTTTTTTGGCAGTAAAAGAAAACTGAGAGAATATCAAGTCAAATGGGCCTGCTTGACATTACAGAAAAAACAAACAACAAAACATTAGACCAAAACTTCACCTGACCTCAAGATAAGTGCATGGGAATATTCTGCATAATTTTTACATGAATAAAATTAGGTTATTTTCCTAACAACATTTATGTTTCCAATTAGTCACTGTATCTCTTCAGCTTCCAACAAGGACTTCAGTAGCTTTGCACTGATTTGTGGCTTAGGCTTCCTCTTTTAACACTTTTAAATCTGTAACAAAATGTATTTCTAGCCTGCCTCACACTGGTGCTCCAAGACAAGGAGGCTGCCCCATTTCCACTGCTGGAGACCACCAGCAGAAAAAGGTAAAAGGCCTTTTCAGCAGTAAAAATACACTCAGCCAGCCATGGGCACAGCCAGACTGCCTCTTTTCCCCTAAAATTAAAAAAAAAAAAAAAAAAAAGCAGCCCACCTAATTAATTAGAAAGAATTAACAGAAAGCATTCACTGCCAATTTAACAATCAATTTTCACCACTTTTTATTTTTTGAGTTTTACTTGAAGGACGATGCTTGCATTTCATCCTTTCAAAAAGTCTGCCTTTTTATTATGATTAAGCACTGAAACATAGCATATTTACAGCTAAATTTATTGTCATATTCACTCTGGAATTGCCCATTTGGCTGACTAAGTTGTACCACACGAAGGCACCGTGACATGTACTATTAAGAAATGAGAAATGGCAGATGGGCATTTCCAGAGAACCATCAGCTTTGCAAATGGTGATGCTACTGCTGAATATCATTTGCTAAAAATGGTTATCAAAGGTGAGGATCCAGGCTTAACATCCTCCCTGAACATGCTAGAGCATTTCCTCCCACTTTGGGAAGAAGTTTGCCATTTCCAGCAATACACTACTTCATAAAATTATTTTAGCATTGGCCAAGATACTTCTCTCAATTTAAACCTTCTTTTGCTCTGGTGTGCCCAAACCACTGTTTTTCTCTGGATTGTCAGGACAAGTGGCCCGTACCCAAAACTACACCTAGACTGAAAATTAAAGAACATCTAAATGGAATTTAAATTAAATCAAAAATGAATGAAAATTTAATTTAAAAATAGTTTTTTTTAATATTCCCATATCAGAGTAAGTAGGATGTTGCTTGATATGAATGATGTTATATCATGGAGTAGTCCGCGATTCCAGGTCCATGGAGAATCCTTTTCCAAGTCCAGGAACCCTCAAGTTGCTTCACAGGGCACCACACCACTGCACTTCCTCTGGAGTCTCATTGGCTTCTTTTCTGCCTTTTTTGACTGCTATTCATTGAGCTCCAGGTGGCTTCACATGGCACTACCTCCTGGTAGTGACTGCCACCCAAATTGTCCCCCTTAGCAAGTGGAAAAGGATGTAGTACTTCACTAAAACAAGCAAACAGGAAAGGGGGTCTTGTACCCCAGTTAAATATAAATTTGAAAGGAGAAGCATTTAAAATGTGAAATCCTTGGCCTGTGTGACATGTCCCTCTGTTTCCATAAGGACTGTCCCAGTTCAAGAAGCAAAGATAGTATCTGGCCAGCTGGAGATTAAGCAGTTCTCCAACCAGACATTTTGAGGAGAATTTTCTTGAGGTGAAAGGAAACAAAGAAGAAAACATTTTCACCCACATAAAGTTTGGGATCAAAACTTAAAAGCCAGCCTTCTAGGCTTGAAGAAAAATCTAAAGCAGAAAGCATTCTTGTTCTAATCACTGATCATGAGGACAACACAAGAACTATGTTGTGACTAAAAGCTATCACTCTCAGGTGGCAACAGTGCTCTCAAATCTATTTTCACATTTTCACACTCTTCTGTAATTCTAATAAAGTTTTTAACCCTGAAGAGGAGACTTCCAAACAATGCAATACTATCCTTAAAGTACTGAAGAATGTTACTGAATGTAACATATTTGCATGGCAAACTCTTAGAGATCATGGTTATATTCTCTTCCATGTACTTTTGCTGAGAATACTATCTGTTCTCCAAAAATTGCTTACCCTAAATAAAATACCTAAGGAATACAATGGAATGTGATCTGTTACTAGCTGTGTGCTGAGTAAGGGGCATTGCAAAAAAGCAGTCTGTTTCTCACAAGAACTAAGAGACAGTCAGAGTTGTCTGTGAGTGACACAGTAACCTTGAAAATTCATAGAATAAGAATGCAATTGTTAAGAAAATTGCAGACATTTTAGTAAGGCCAGACCAGTTTCATGAAGCAGATGAAAACAAAACTGGAACAGAGAGGGGTGAGAATTCTCTGTTACATATTCAAGCTGAATTTTTAAATGAAATGTTTATCTGTACTTGAAAATCATGCAAATAATGACAGCAGCAATGTGGGAGATCTGTATTAATGTATAAATTAATTTTCAACTGTTTTCAATATTAATTATACTATATACTTAATATAAGACATTTCAAACCTGTTTTTCTATTTTACATTGAACCTCAATTATAATTCTGAGGAAGAAGGCTACATTCAGCAGCAGATATACCAGTTACAGATCAGTTTTGCTCACAATAAAGAAAACAACCTCAGGGGATTGTTGATTTGGCTTTGCCCTATTTTTGGTTATTCTTTAAAATTACCTTTTAAATATGCTTACTATCTAAGAGTGGCAAAAGTGTTTCTTAAAATACTTGCATACTGTGAAATGGAAGAATGGATGCAGCATTTCTGTAACATGAAAATATTTCTATACAAGTTGCACAGACATAGAAACATGTCACACCCCCAAAAATAAGATGTCTAAACAAGGCCAAGCTATAAGGAAAGCAATGGAGTAATATTCCAGCAAAAGGAGAGTTAATACTTTAAACACCCAAGACTCCTAATCTATTTTTTATCAATTATTCCAAGAGCTCAACAGAATCTACTTAAACACTGAGATGATAGAGTAGTACAGGTGGGTTACTAACTTTAAAAATGTACATTTATTATCCAGGGAACCAGCAATAAGAGCATCATTTTTACAGAAAAGTAAGGCTGGAAGTGCTCTCATGAAGTCCATTCCTCTGCCCCAGGGCAAAATCAACTATACATAAACTATTCCTGACAGATATTTGTCTAACTTGTTCTTAAAAACCTTCAGTGACAGAGGCTTTGCAACCTCCCTAGGCAATTGGCTGCAGTCCTTAACTATCCTTACCATTAGAAAGATTTTCCTAATGTCTAACCTCAATCTCTCCACTACAGTAAGCTTGACTGTTACTTTGTGCTCTATCCCCAGCAGAACTGGAAAAGAGTTTCTATTACTTTACTCTTTACATGAAATTTCCATATATTTTTAAATGGTTATCACATCTTCCCTCACTCTCCCATTCCCTAAATGCATAATGGCCAACTAGGTCATATGCAACCTGCTGGAGCAATTTATCTGGTCTCCCATGTAGTCCCCTCAAGGAGCCTCCCTATTCTGGCACTGCCACCCCTGTACCAGAGACATCTCCACCCAAAATGCAGGCAGTTAAGCAAAATAGGATGCAGTTAGAGAAGCCAAACTGGATGGCAACCTCTCAGATTGCCTTCCTGCAAAGAAACGTCCCACACAAACCAGCAGAAGCCATGGTGGAAGAGATGGGAAGTGGAGAAAGGTACTCACTCAACCTAGAGAAGGGCAGATGAAGAGAGGAAGGGTTGAGTCTAGAAAAGAGGGAGAGAGGCTCTTACACAACCTGGAATTACATTGCACTTAGTTGTCTGGAAGCAGGAAAGGTCTGGAAACAAAGGTGAAGGAAAGCAGGGAAAAGCAGGAAGATTACCAGAAGAGTAGGGAATTTGGAAGGGAAGTGAAATCAAATGTACAAATGGAGAGGGATGAAGGAGCCTCAATACAGACAGAGGAGATATTGGCACTGATGGGAGAAGAGACGAAGAGAGGTTGGGACAGCATGAAACACGGGAAGAAATGCAGCAGAAGTCCTGTGTGCCAGGAAATACAGCACAGAGGTGGGGACACTGGAGAAGCTCCACCAAGTTGTGTTTCTCTGAGCATGAGGATCTTCTAACAGATGAATTCTCTTTCTCTCCTAAAGCAGGACCTGTGGGAGTGCCAGTCAAGTTGAGAAGTTGCTCCTTGGGAGTAACCTGGTCTCTCTGGATATGGCCCAAGGTCAAGCTTTGGTGACAATAACTGTCAGACATAAGGCTGCGAGGAATTACGGAAAGATTTGAGGGTGCCATCACTTTCACAGGGAAAGGTGTGAGGGAGAAGATATGTGGCTATGACAGAATGGGATCAGGAGATGACAGGAAAAGTCAGTGCTAGATTGAAAGGCAGCAGCCCACTGCACAGAGCAACCTCTTACTATTTATTCTGGTTTCCATAGTGCCAGAACTAATAATCCCTCCAGCAGGGCTGAGGGTCACAGGGCAGGAATGCCTCTGAGTCAGCCCAGGTCTGACAGAGCTTGTGCTGAGATGGAGTTAATAAAATCCTGATGAACCTAGGCTGACCTTGCAAGGTCAGGATGCTTCATAGACTGATTCCTAATCCATCCCACAGTGTTCCCATTATCCTTTGATCATCCTGGATGTCTCTGTGCCACACACTCCACAGTGATGGAGAGCAGACTTCAGAATCACACTGTTCTCCTAAACTAGCACTCAAAACACACACTAGTGAAGGAAGTGTCTGATTTTAAAAACAGACCTTGGCTGTCCAGAATTGCCACCACTGTTATCCCAGCACTGGCACGGCACTAGGAATGGCCAGTGCAGAAGGGGCAGAACTTCGTGAGCAAGTGAGGTCCTTCTGACCATCACACCAAAGCAGGGCTGTGTCACGGCCACATCTTGTCATGCCCCTCAGTGCATCAGACATGCCCTGACACAAATCTGTGCTGCTTCTGGCAACCAAGGGAAAAAATCTTCAGAAAGTTTGAGAGTTACTGCTCTAGTCTGAAAAAGACCCTTTTTGCAGTTCCCAGGGGTCATGCTGTCTAGACCTCTGGCCATTCATTCTGCTCTTCTCTGGATGCTTCCAACAGGCCCGCAGAGCACGGCTCAGAGCAGAAATAGTACACCAGCCACACAAATGCCAAGTAGAGTGGAAAAATTATTTTGCAGGCAGACTCCTGTCCATATATTCTAGCATAATATTCATGGCATAGAATTGTTGATTGATATCCATTTTCTGAACTCTTGCAACTGCCCATCTGTTTTCTGCAGACCTGGTGTCTCACCAGTTATTCTACATTTTGATTTGCACAGCTGATTATTCCTGTTGAACCACAATTTAGAACTTGTCCTTGATGAACTGCATCATATTTATTTCAGATCAGTTCTCCAATATATCACATTAATTTTGAATTCTAATCCTGTGCTCAGAAGGTTTACATCTTCCCCCTGGTTGGTGTCATCTGGAAATTTTGCATGCAGATTCTATCATCTAAATCATTAATTAAAACACTGAATATTTTCTGGCAATCCAGGGCAGAATCCCACTTGACAGATCCTTCTGGTTTGACTGTGAAGCACTAGTAATTATTCTGAGAAGAGCTTTCCAGGCAACTGTGTACCCACCTTGTAGCCCATTGTGCCACCTTGTTTATGAGAAGCTGAAAAGACTTCCAAAAATCAAAATATATTTCTCCACTTACAGGAAAATTAGGCTCCACTGACAAGGTACCTTCTGGGGAAAAAATCCATGCAAATTTATTTATCATATTATTATCTACAGGCTAATTATTTAAAAAATCAGTTGACTGTTTGAGTCAAACTTTTTTCTCCAAGAATATAAGATAAGTAGCTACTCCAGTGGGGGACAGGGAAGGTCCCAGAAGAGTTTATAGGTAGATGCAGTGTTTCCTCTTTCACAGATTTTTTGAACCTAAACTGTCCTCCAAATGTTCTTCAGTGTAGCCACTAATTGTTCAGAGATTGCTTCAGCTATTTCATTGAAGAGAAAATTTAATAAACTCCATCTTGTTCTAAAACATCAATTATCCTATCTCTTTAGTTTATAATCTGTTCTTTTTCTGCTCTAGTTGGAATTCTTACCTTTCTAAAAGTCGCAGTTCTTTTCCTGCCACTTGGTTACAGATCACCCTTTTAGGCAAAGAATTATACAGAAAATTACATTAACTACTCAATCCTCTCTGCACCATCAGATTATGAGTTTTTTAAACTGACATTTTGTAATTCCCTGTCAACTAGTAGCCCAGATCTTCCTCTTATTACTACTGAGAATGTAGTATGTTTCTTTGTTATCATACCGTTTATTAGTAGTACCTTGTTCTGTGAACTGACCTACCTGATTTGACCCTTGAATTTTTCTCATCTTCTTTTACACTCATCTCCAGCAACATATAGAGTTTCCACCTTCATAGGAGTCAGATAAATTATCAGATCATATAATTTTGTCTCTTCTTACTCTTTTTTACTGGAATGCCTCTCATCTGGGCTTTTTTTACTCTTTATTTTGACTGGGAAAGAGAAAGTTATTTCCTTTAAAAATTGCCAGAATTTCTCAGGTTTGTATCCCAAGAAACATTACCTATCAGTTCTATGAGCTCAATGCAATATACTTTCTTGCATACTGTTGCTTTTATTCTCAAATTCTCTTTTCTCAGTTTCTGAAGAATGACAGGCTCACTCTTTCCTGATTGCTACCACTCAAATTGCATTTTACCATCGCAGGCTCAGCCATCTCTTTCCTCATCAAGCCTAGGAGCACTTCCCTTCCACTGCCATTTCTACATTCTGTAATCCTGAACCTATTATACTTACATGATCTACTGAATTTAGTATTTAGCACATAAAGTGAAAATATTCTAAATGTTTGCTATTGTTTGGTAATACATAATAAAACTGGGTGATCCCATCTCTTGGTACAAGAGCCATCTGTAAAAAAAATGGAATCTTTGGCATCAGTGCCAGTAAAATGAACGTACAGACAGGATCAAAATGTCTCCTAGCCATAACTGCAAACCTTTCCAGGTAACAGCAAATAGCAATGTGGAAAGGAAGTTTAGGAAATACTCTGACCATGGCTACACAGAGGCACTGTCCTCCTAAGCTTCTTTTGCCAGCACTCTGGTGAGCTGTAAATTGAAATTATTACTCTGGTTGTTGCAACAATCACTTAGCATGTCTAGATTCAGTGTTGACACCACACCGGCTTCAGATATCAAAGCTTTTTTGTACAAATTAGCTCCCTTCTCATGTGGCCATGCCTCCTCTGCTGCTAGCAGATATTGTTCTCTCCTACAGCTAAACTGGCACTCCAACAAAACAAAAGGAGCACTACAGCAAAGATCAGAGGAGTGACCATATGCAGCTGCCATTACATTCCTATTGCATCCCTTAAATTAGCATAGCACAGTCCAATGGATTTCTCTGAGAAATACATACCTACCCACTGTTTATTATTGCTGAGTACATAATATAAATCTAATAAGGAACAAGAAAGATCTCCAAAAAGTAAATATAGATATCAATTTCATACAAGTTGGAAATTTTCTCCTCATACAAAGGAAATATAATTCAATCTGTTTCTTTAACAAATCTCCTGAACGCTTGGTGCCCCTTAATGTTTAATAATTCTTTAGTACAGCTGCCAAGATTTGAATATGTTTATTAACATCTTTACCTAAGGGCAATTCCAAAGGAATATAAGAATTTCTTACAGGAGACCAAGTAATCTTCATGCCATTATGTCTCCAGAATAGGTCTGAATCTCCTGGGTTGCACCACTGTCTGACTGTTGTCCTGGGCTTCCAGGGACCCCAGTTTCATCTCTCTGAATTTTATGCAGCTCTGCTTGCCAGGTGGTTTCCATCCAGAAGCACTCATGAGGTTACCAGCTTTTCCACACACCCCTGCCCAAGCACCCTGGTCACAGTGCCAACTTCTGGGAGCTAAGGGGTAGCAGACACACACAGTGGCAGAAGTGTGTAAAACTGGACAGAAAATAATATAGTAATGCAAGGGTGTTAGAAGTAATAGGGTTTCCAGCAAAGGAGAGAGCCAGGTTAAGGAAGAGAGCAGATATCCTCACAGTTGGAATTTTGGTGGAAAGCAAAAGAGTGACAAAAACTCCTAGGAAGAGCTGAGGACTGACAGAGAGCAGCAAGGACAAGAACAGCAGTAGGGAGCTTTAGGAGTGTGCTGCTGGCTAGACAGAGGAAGGAGAGCCCTGTGGCTGTCCCAGATTTCACGTCTGGCATTTGCACTGGAGCACATGTGGAGGAGAGCTTCCTGCTTCCTCTCCTTCAGGACACGTCTCACTGACACGCACAGAAACCAGGCTGTAAATCAAAGCAAGGCAACAGAGACAGTTCAGAGCTGCACCACCACTCCAAACCACTGTGCTGGTGCAGACAGCTGGACACAGAATCACACCCCACTGCAGCCAAAACTCATTCTAAAAGCAAATATTTTATATTAGAAAAATAAATGTCTTGCACATCACTAGTTTTCACTGAAGTACTTATCCCTTATCTAGACCTACTAGAAAAAGAGCAATATCCAGTTGATTTTCTATGCATTTTTTGCTGCATCTCAGCTGGCTGGTAGACATGGAAACAAAGCAGCAGGATCTGCTCATCCTCTTTTCCTCCTCCCGCCTCCCAAATCAGAAACCATCCCATACAGGGAAAGCACTAAATGAACTCCAGCAGACTCTACACTAGAGGGAGCTTTCCTCAGAAAGTCACACCACCTTTCTCATTACATTATTTTTAATCCATCTACAGAGAAATACACCGGACTGAGGTGAAACAGTTACCATTTAAGCCCTCCAGTTAAGCCAGCTCAAGCACTGCAGCAGGTCAGTGGTGCGGAGAGGGGAGTACAAAGAGAGGCTGCCTGGCAAGTTCTGCCCAGAGATGTGATCCAGCAGACAAGATAAGGCTCAACAGTGACATGTTGCTGAGAAGCCTCCTGACATGAACCACTTCCATGCTGCAGCCTCACTAAACTCCTGTGTTGAGCACAAGAGCAACTTTAGAGACTACATTTTATACTGACCCAAGAGACCACTCATGGTTAAGCTGTTAATGAGTACTTTAACGAGGAAAGCTGAGATAAACTTTCCCCAAGGCTTGTGGCTATCCATTTCTGAAGGCAGAAACGTGGATAACTGTGCTCCTCACTGCTAATACAAGTGTTGAACTGGTCTTCAAGTGAATTGTTTTAAAATACTATCTAAGCTGAAAGTACTACAAGATGCTAACGACAGTCAGGACCTATTCATTTTCTGAACTCCAGTAAATTGTCCCAGGAATATGAGTGGAACTAGAACAGAAATCCTTACCTGTGAAAGCATTTGTGGCCTGAAAACCAGCTTCCTGCATACTGCTCTTCCAGAGAAGCTTGAGATTCCCGTCTCAACCTGTCCTTACTGGAGACAACTGCTGAGCTTGTTGCTGTCAAGTCACTTCCATCTTAGCTCGTCAGAGTCCATTTCTCTTTCCATTCCTGTATCTGGCACCATCCAGTTCCCACCTGTTCCCAGGTCTTTCGATGTGCAAGCAGAAGGGATCCGCACTGAAACTAAGGAGAAGTGTTGGACAGTCCCATCAACCAGCCAGCCAGAGGATTTGTGCCATGATGAAAGTGAAAATGAAGCAAATCGCCTGTCAAGACTTCCCTTCCCTTTTACAATTAAGTTCTAATCCTCTGTTCATCCAGCACCATTTTTTCAGGTCTCGGCCAATGATGATGTTCAATTGTCTCTCCTCTCTTGTGTTCCTCTCCCCTCAGGCACGCTCACTGAGAAATTAAAAAAGAAGAGATTATGTTTCCTGATGACCTGTAGCAACACTAAAATTAACAGACTCCAGGGAACAAAAACCCAAAATACATTATCAGGGATTGATTGTACACATTAAAGGAGATTTCAGAAGGCAAATCTTGCGATTTTGCTGAGATGCAAAGTGTGACCACACAGCTCTTTGAAGTGCAAAGAGGAACAGTGCTGAGGGTGTCATATGCATCTCTGAGAACATGATATGATTTACATTTCAAAAGCCATATTTAGCAGAGATGGGGGCAGCAATACAATAACAAAATTGCAGTTAAAAGAGAAAAGGAAAAATACTCAAGGCTCTCAAGTCTAGTCTATTCAAAACCACAGTGAAACTATTAGCATTTCATATAGCTGCTTCCCTCCTTTTCTGGAGCAGGAAAAGAGAGAGCTGTGTGCCAACACTGTATATGCCACTCTTACAGTCTTCTGCAGTTAAAAACCTCTGCATTTCTTCCTGTCGATTACCAAACTTTGTATGTCTTGCTGTCGATTATCTTTTAAAAATCTCAATTGTAACACAGATGGACACAATTCAGATGCCCTCAGATATTCAGTGAGGTTAAAATCACCCACAGGCTACACAGCAGAAAGATGTGTATTTTACTTGATACTGCTATATAACATGGATACTTAAAGCTCACTGAAAACTACAGCTTGTTCCAGGTCCAGCTTTTAAAAACTTTATCAAAACAATTACTTTAATAGGGTGAAGGTGACCAGCAGACAGGCACATGTTTAAGGATATTATTTTAGGAAACAAGGAAGAAAGAAAAGAGGACTTGGAGGAGAACCCACTCACTCCCCAGCCACCCTGTTCCTCGTCATGATGCTTGGCTCACTGTCTCCCAGCTCAGTGGCACAGGCGGGTTGAAAATACATCTGTGATGATCTTATGACCTACTAAAGCATTTTAGATGATGAGTCTAGCCAGGGTTTGCAGTACTGGACTGGACCCAAGGTCTACCTGCTAGAGCAGCCCATGTCAGAGTATGGCAGTCCCAGCAGCTGCTGCTTTGCAGAACAGTGCAAATGCCAGCTCAGGGAGCAGATGGGAATAATGCACTGCTTGCTCCCCAGCCCCACGTCACCTTTCACCCTGACCTGCAAGATCTAGAGATGAGCTTATACCTGAAGCACAAGTCTGAATATCCCAGAGAGTCCAAAACTGCAGAGAAGATTCACCTTGGGTGAAGGACAAAAAGGATCTCTCCTCAAGTGTGCCACTGAAACCAAGTGAGCTTGACACCTGATGAATGTGATTTTCCTTGCAACACATTGAATGAAAGCTAGCTGAGAGCAAAGATGAATCTCAATGGTATTGCTTTTCCCCCCTGATTTTGTAATGCCACTATTACTGAAGAACACATGTTTTTGTCTCAACACACAGCACAGGAATGACTGATTAGTTACTTGTATTCAAATCTAGTCATTTGCATTCGGATCAAATAAGGTTACAGAACAGATTTTAAATGCTTTCCCCATTTCTTACCCAAACATCTCAACCTAATAGAGAAGAAAGTGGAAATTAAGGCAGAGAGAAAAAAAAATATGTGTAGTATCTTTTATCAGAAAATACGCATAAAAAATTTTAGAATACTGTTTAAAAAGCCATTATTTCTGAATATTATATAGGTCCTTGAGATACTTTTTCAACCCTTTGAAGTGCTCTATGCAACTAATAACAATTCATATGAGGCTATTTTATTCTAAAATATATATAACTGAGCAAGTATAATATACATACACAGCAGCATATAGTTCTTTTGGGTCTTAATATTGTGCTAATTATTCTATAATGACTATAGGTGGATGCTGCAGTCATTTCCCAAGCTTTTTCTCTAGAGGCCTGCATTTCCTCTATATTTATAAGAGGATGTCCATATTTGCATGTACATTTTCAGTCTTATAACTTTTGATTTTGATCTATAAATCCAAAATGTTGATGCTTCTATTTTCAACATTTTCATTTCACATCTTAGAAATGCTCAAGAGATGTGCAGTAATATGTTAGCACCCAGGGAAATTCTCCTAATTTTATTTCTATATATTAGATATAATAAACTTCTAATTCTTAAAAGAATAAAGTATTTTCACTTTACCGAAAATTAATATTTTATTAAAAGAATAATTATTCTCCACGTCTTCAACAGTTCTGCTAAACTAGTTAAGAACCAGTAGTGCTGAAGAAATGCTACCTCACAAGGCACTTTCAGTAACCAATGCTCCTTCAGATAGAAAGATGTAATTTTATCATTACAAGACACTGAAACATTTCAAAAGTTTATTCAGACCTTCATATTCAAAGGATAGTGCACTGCATCAGGTTTAAGTCCTTCCTTAAGGACTCATGTGAAAGCAGATCCTGGTATCTCTTGATTGCCCTAAGTGAGAGTTTTCTATCGCTGCAGAAGTGCTCTTCTCCCATGCCAGATAACAAACTCAGAGGTGGCTGGCAGGATGGCAGGAACTGGAGCAGGATGTTGGGGCAAGCCTGTGCAGTGCTCAGCACTTGCTAGGCCTTGTCATAATTCAAAATCAAGTTCAGTACTTATAAAACACTTCTCCCTTACAGCTATATGGCCTATTTGTGATCCTTTTCATTAGGCAGACTTTAATTAGTCACATTTGCACAATTTCAGGTTTCTCAGATTACAAATGCATCCAGGTGAAGATGACAAAGCAGCCCAAATTATACCACAGCAAATAAGGAAAACTGAAAATTCTACTTAAAACAGCACGTAGAGCTGCAACCTTTCTATTGTACTTCACATCATCCAGAAATTTTCCACTGAAGCTGAGCTTATGTTTAAAGGGAGGAGGGTTATGTTTGTTTCCCAACACACTGGCATGTTTGCATGCCTGGAAAGAGTCAGGACCTCTGCTGACACATTTCTGTATGGCTCAGCCAACTCCAGTGAAGCCATGTGTTTATCCTTTTCTATCAGAGTGGTGCAGAAATGCTGAACCAACCTGCTTAAGGGCCCAAAAAGTGAAAATATATATCTTGAAAAGAGAGAATAAACAATACTGATAAAACTACAATAAGGTGTGATCTTTGATGTAACTTTTTTGCAACCTGTAGAGACCCCAGTGGGAACTGATTAGATGGCAAGAGAAAATGTGGACTAGAAAGAATAGAGATTTTTCTCTTTGATCCATCCATTGCCTTCTTTCCAATAGCAACAAGAACTCTGCTTCCACTTCTGCTTTCATTCATCTACTCTGCAGTCTGCAGTGTTATATGAGTCTCAGAAGCAAACCAGAGCAAACCACTGTGCTGTATAAATATGTAGCTGTGCTGTAAGGATTTTTGGCTACTGTGCACTTACACAATAGAGTATCTAGAAGAAATATCAAATCCATTTGTTTTTTATTTTCTCCACCATTCTCAGATTTGGTCCTGAGAAAGACACCACCATCTGAACCTCACATGAATTGCAAACAGAAAGTATTTTGACTATTTAGCACCTTATGTGTCCTACATATTCTCATGGTATATTTAGCTAGTAAACATGTTATTTCCCTTTTCTAAACATTCAAAGATGCAAAAGGGTCACAGAAAAAAAAAATAATCTGAGGGAGAAAAGTAAGCAAAGAGTATAATTAAATTCTGCATTAATATCTGCATTTTATGAAGTATTATGCAACCATCAGTCAGGACTAGACTGAAGGAACTTGTTCTGAAAGAAGAAGTGAAAATATTGCTTTTTCCAAGACTGATATTTTTGTAACATCTTGAAAAACTCATAAGCACTGGCTGACATGTAAATGCTGAAAATTGTTTTTTTTGTTTGGAGAGGGGATTTTTCCATTTCCTTTCGCTTTATAAAGTCTGCTTCTCTGGCCCATGCTTTGGTTCCCACACAGGCTTGAAGAACTCACTCAATGTGTTGCCAGAAGAGCTACGTCCATAGGAAGCTTCACTTCCTGTGATAGCCCTTGGCATCTTTTGGGATGCTAAAGGACAGCATTTCACTAAGGTGTATAACACATTTCCTAACAGGAGAATCTGTACAGGAAGCCCACGCATTCACATTTTCAAGAAACTTACTGAACAACTTGTGAGCTGTGCTTTAAATTAAATTAATCAAGGGAGGACTCATGCTTGGAGTCCTTGCTCTCAGGTGAACAAGTGTAAAAGGGGAGACCCTGCTCTCACAAATACTGAACTATCAGCATGCTTAAACACTTTGCTGAAGTAAGGCCTATACTTCCCATAGGTTAAGGCAGCATAGACTTGGGTATTTCTCTAAGAAGTTTCTGGGTAGAAAAACACTTCCAACATGTTTTTGTTGAACTGTTTTTTTCAAAAAATCTTTTAAAGTTTGCAAAAGCCATTTAAAATGAAGCTCTTGTGCACACATATAGCTCACTTCTCCAGATCAGTTTGGATTTACCAAGTTTTCCAGGCTTTGGTTTTGCTTCTCACACAGATTCTAAACTAGATAAATTAATAGCAACCAATTACACCTAATCTTTTTCAGTGGTAAGGCCTGCATTTTACTGTGTGATCCTCATTTATTTTATTTACTTCTATCTATAATCTGTCTTCCTTCCAAGATAGCATTGCACCAGGGCTAAGTAAATCCTGCTTCCTGGGAAATACTGTGCTCCATAACTCAAAGACCACTTAAAAAACTCAAGGCAACTTTCACAGGAGACCATACACAAATCAAGCAGAAAACCAGATGTTTGAAATATGTTTATCTAAGCACATCTTTCTCTCTCTCACACACGCATACACACATATAATTTGTTTTTACTTTCATTCTTCAATATTTGCATAGGTCAGTTGAGACTTTTTAAACAGCTGCTGTATTTTACTTTTTTGGTGCATTTCAGCGACATACAAAATGAGTTCATATATTAAGTTATGTTATACACATTTATATTCCTACAGATATTATCAGATACTCTTAAGCTTGTCAAGGAATTGTGTCCAAGCTTCTTCTTACTTCTTTTTTGTTACAGCACTCCCTAAATTGGGGGAAATGGAGAACAAGCAAAGCAAGGTGGTCTTTTTTTATTAGCTGAAGCAGGAAACAGGTCTTGAGAAGAGGGCTTATGGCCAAACCCCAGCAGTGTTTTTCCTAGCCTGTTAAGAAAATGTTCTATAAAGCAAAGTATATCCCAAACACCAGCACACACTGCAAAAAACATTGCAGACAAGATCCAGTTAAAAAGGAAAAGGATGACTGTTTCACTAGAAACACTTCTCCTCCTCTTCCTCCTGTTTCTTTCTTTCTGGAGTCAAGCAACAAACTGAAGCAATGGCAAAAAATTGGTCTGTCTGGTAACTTCATGCAGAACTAAATAGCCTCTGGTGACCATGTAGAAAGTATTACTTCCCAAATCACAGACTATGCCAAGTTGGAAGAAGAATTACCGAGTCCAACTCCAGGCTCTGCACAGCACCAACCCCAAAAGTCACACCATGTGTCCAAGAGCACTGTCCAAAGAGTTCTTGATCTCAGGCAGCCTTGGTGCTGTGACCACTTCCTTGGAAAGCCCTTTCACATATGAAGAAATCCTATAAATAACCGATAACACAAACAAACATGCCACATTCCCTTCCATTCATCTCGTTAAGTGAAATAATTGAATCCTCTATTTTCTATCTCTGCAAACAAAGAAGCCATACATTTTATCATAGCTGTGCTGACAGAATGCAGTCAGTGGAAAACTCTACTAAGATCTCCATGGCAAGCTACTGGATTTGGATGAGATAACTATTGGGAGAAATTGTACAAGCTGTACTACGCAGTGCAAGTAAGAAGATTTTTATTTTTGCAACTTAATAAAACTATAATTACCAGAATCTGTCACAAGAAATTATTAATCATGCTGCTCTATGAACCTGACCAATCAAAGAAAAACCTGATCTCTGAATTTTATTTGCCAAAATAACAAAAAGGTAGTAAGAGCAGAATCCATTTCAGTATTTTTCCAGAGGAACAAAGGGTCACTATTTGAATTTGCAGAAGGCTGGTAAAAGCAAAATTTACACTGAACAGATTGAGAAAAAGATGACAAATTTTTGACTGGTGTTTCTGTGACTTGTTTGGGAAATGAGCAGTAGACAGAAACCATGGGAATTCTGCATATCTCAAGACTTTGAGTATCCAACATCCAGCTACAATCCAAAGCAACCCTGCACACCATTGGAAAAACTGCATTTAGCAACCCTGCACACCATTGGAAAAACTGATTGTTAGTCACAGCTGCATAACCTGACCATCCTGACAAGCAGCAGTAGGACAGGGAAGTGACTCATTTAACCCTGGCATGCCACAATGGATGTGTGAGCAAGGAGGGGATACCTTAGGAGAACACAACATGGCCACTGCTGATCTGCTGTCAGACCATCATCAATGTGGAGCTGAGCATAAGATGAGACACATTTCTCTCCTTCTCCACTCATTGCTGCTTCAACAAAATCTTTCTTCTGACTCCCTTTCTCCTCATCCTCAGAACCCACCACACAGACACACTCACTGTATGTTGTTTACAAGCTCTCCATTTGCCAAGTTCCTGGCTTTTTAATCAGCCAACACAAGCTCCTCAAGCTCTCTATTTAGGCTTTTAGGTGTAACAGGAGCACATGGATATTTGCCATCTCCGTGCATTTCTGTTGCATAATAAAAGCAAATGGGCAGTGCTTCTTTTCTGGAGCAAATTACAATTATGTCATATATGCCCATCATCCCCAGAAGATCCAATGTCAGGCTTCCCCTCTCTACTGACAACATTTTCTGGGCAAGGGCATCACATCCACCAAAAAAAGGTGCACAGATGGTAGCAGCCTCTCCCACTGCATTGATTAGAGCAGCCAAAATGCCTATTACACACAATGAAGACACAGACACACATACCTACTTGGCTTTAAAAAGTCAGACTTGTGTGGATCTAGCCAAGCTGCACTTTGTTTCTGAAGGCAGAAATATCTGCATATTGTTCTGGAAAGAAAATGAATAAGACAGTATCTCTCATGTGAAAATCTCAAGCAGAAGGGCAGAGTCCTACCACAGTATGGAGGACCATGGAAGTAAAAATATATAGGAATCTAAAAATTCAGGGGTTAATAAGTTACCCACAATTATTCCAATTTCTGTCAAAACACAGGGTACAATTGAAAAAGCACAAAACTATGCTCATTTTGACAAATGTAAAATGCAGAAGAGAACAGTTCTAACTGTAATGAAGAAAGAACTGATGCTGAAGAGACACTCAATGGTGAGGAAGCTGCTGGAGAATGAAACTACTGTCTTGGAGTATAAAGCTACTACCTGCACAGCACTGGGGTTTGCTACACACGACTCTGGGAAGTGAGTGTGCTCAGCCAGTCTCGAGAAGGACATAGCATCCTGTGCACCTGGGCCACGTCCAAAGAAAATCCCCTTCTGCTAAGGAGTCAAACATGAGTTATACAATTGAATTAGCATAAACTGACACCATATTATTTGAAGAAACACTGATAAGAATGTCCTACCTTTCTAGAATGCTGTATCAGTCAGTGCAATTAACACCCATCTGCTGTGACCAGCAGCTGTTCAGGAGGGCAAGGAAAGTAAGAGTAAGTCCACTAGTATTTTATGCACATTACTATACAAAGCTAGTTCTAGCTTCCTGTGTATCAAGCCATGCCACAAAACTTCCTTTGGTTTATTGACAGTGTCTCAGGAGCCAACATCATCTGCATGCTGCGTGAAGAAATGCAAATGGAACATTATCCAGACAAGAAAAACCCAATTTGAAGAAAATGTTGACAGCACTGAGCACATCAGCTACAGGGTGTTCCCAGCACTGCTTGGAGCAGCACAGGAGACACAGGCAGTCTGTGCAGTGCAGTCTCACATATATACCTCTCCCAGCCTAAAGAAGGCATGCAACTGTTTCTGACTGCACAGATCCACTTTACTTCCAGTACCACAGAAAACTTAAAAAGATGTATGACTGTATCCAAAGGGACCCTTGTTATAACAAATACCTAATACTTCTCCTAGAGAATGACAGCAGATTTTAGATGACTGAAAATCCGTGAGGTTTGCTGATGCATACTCTACCAGCTTTTTCACACTAAACTACAACCATCTACGTGAAGTAATAAGAGTTTTAAATTCCTGTTTGCCCCCATTAAGACCAAGTCTCCATTTTGACCAGTATCTAACCAAACTGGTATGTTTAAATTGTATCTCCATCATTATATTATGGCTGAGCTCTGAACTTAATGGAACAATCCAGATGGATCCAAACTATTGCTTCAACGTGGTCTCCTGCTGCTCTGCTTTCCAGAGCATCCACTTGAATGTTTTCCTCTGAATGACACTAGATAACAAGGAGATTAACCTGTATCAGAGGCCATATCCAAGCAAAACTTTCTCCTGTGGTCTTGCCATGCCAGACTAAGGAAAATGAACTTTGCCTTATTACTCAATAATCCAGATAACACTGAAGAAAGTGCTCTTTCAGCATTTTAAAGGTCGGTACTTTTGAGCCCTACAGTCAATGGAGCATAAGAAATTGCCTCAGCAAGTCTTAGCTACAACTAACAACACAATTTTACTCCAACTTCCAACACATAAATGAGAAAAAGAACAAAATAACAGGTTAGCATTTCTTGTATTTTTCTTGGACTTTGGTACCTTGGATTTCATACTTCTGAGCATGTTATCTGATCTCTCTGGGCTTCAGATCAAGTCACTAAAGTACATATAACTTCTACCTGTGGATTAAGGAGCTATAAAAAGCTTAGGGTACAGAAGTGTTACTGGTAAAACAGACAGAAAATGCTAAAGCAGAGCTTTGATTAATTTGATTTTGTTCCCAAGAGAGTATATCATTCTGCCAAAATCCAAACCAACTCAATTAGCACTGTAAAATTATGCCAAAGAAACAGTTTTAACTAAGGCAGGGTCAACAATTCTTTATTTCCAGGTAATACCAACATACATACTCTGCTTTAAGTCTGGCCTTATTCAAAATATCTATTGGAAAACTACTCAAAAAACTCACAAAAATTCACATGAAAAGCACATCTGGGAAGCAGTATCCTGAGGTGATCCGCTAAATCTCACGTCCCAGAAAAACACATTTCATTCTCTTCAATTCCCCATTACTCAACATACAAAAAGCAAAGAGGTTCTTTTCTCCCTGTGCTCGAAGGACAACTTTTTACATAAACAAACTGCATAAAGACATGGGAAGCAATGCTGTTACCAGTTAAATCTGTGAAATTCCCGAGAAGTTCTTGCTTAGCACAAATAAAAGAGAATCTCAACTCACTCACTTCAGTTTTAATTCATGAAGCATTCCTAATCCTAACTGGCAAAACCAAACAACTCATTAAGAACACCATGTTTGTGTTTGTGTAACCTAGCGCCTTATCTATTTTCTGCCAATGTTCTTTTTTTTTAATAACAGATATATTTTAACATGCCCTTGTTGTATTTTAAAATCATTCTTGCTATGCTCATGTACAGTGTCTGGATGCAACTGAGGCCTGTGATGGCATGGAACTGAAGTGTGTTACTAACACAACACTGACATCACCTCCCTGAGTAACAGGGAGGGGAGGTTGACCAAACATCTCAACAATTGGTATTCTTATGAAGGAAAATTGGGCTGATTTGTTTTTTTCAAGCAAACATCCCATTCAACCGTTCCCATCTCATGTTCTCCATGCATGCCATCCCTTAGCTTTGTTATGTGTTTTACAACAGCCTTTAAAGAACAAACCCACAACTTTTACTTTCAAATGTCCATGAGATTACATGTGCAGTATTTCAAGCCTACTTGTCAGTCCTCTCCCTCACCACCACAACCCTCTGCAATAAAGATAGATTCCTATAGGAAGGGCCTGCATAGTCGTAATTTATAAATAATTGTGAACTATTGTGAATAATTGTAATTAAAGCTTCACAGCCCCAAACAGAAACACTGCAATTTCATATTAGAAGAAAATAATGATCTCTGCAGATGAACCATTATTATCTTCCTTGTTCAGTCAAGGAGCTGCAGCTTTGTATTTCCCAGCTGTTAACCTATCATCAGTCTTAACACCAAAAAAAAGAATACTTTTTGCCTTTCAACCCCACCACCTCCCCTTTAAAACAAGTGGAAAATTTAATGAGAGTCTGACTTTGTGCCTTTGATAATTAAGCTTCCAATATCATGGAATTTGTTCTAACAGGAGCATCTGCTTGCTGCACTGCAGCCCTACAGCTAAGAAAGCATTGGACTTATTAATAAAATACAATAAAGAACTGAACATCTGGGTGGGAAAGATTCACAGAAAGGGAGAAGCTTGTTTTGCTTCAAAATATTTAGGAGACTGCAAAGCTCATCCAAATAAAATGTAGTTTTTCTGTTGAGGAAGCAGCTGGAATCAATGATGCTGATTATTCTTACTGCACTATACCCTGCTGTAAGAACAAACTTATTTAGAGGAAACAGAGGGGAAAGCAGGAAAATCCCTCCTGTAATAATCTACCACATAGTTAAAAGCTCCTGGTAGTGCAACCCAATCCCATGCCCAAGGAACAGGCAGATGGGTATACATAAGTTCTTTCTGCTAACAGCGCTGGCAGAAAAGGGCTTCGTATCAACACTTCAAATACTGAAAAGAGAAAACAGGACAAAAATAAAACAAGAAACACTAAGATCCCAGAAGAGTTAAATAGCTAGAATTTTGGATCAACAATTTGAGCATCTTATATAACACAGTTCATCATATGGTACCCAGTCACTCATGCATCAAGAGCAGAAACTGGGTTAACTACAAAATTTCTCAGAAACAAATTGAAACCTTGATTTTAAAACACTTCTAAATGTGCCAGATACTTCAGTACACTGTTCAAAGTTAATTACCATCAAACTAAATATCTATGCCTCACATTCTTTTTAAATGCAAAATCCGTGGGGCTGCATGCAGATCCTGCAAATGGCACTCGCTTTCTGTGAGGCTATGCAGCATTTCTTTGCAGCCCTGAACTAAGGGAACATGAAGGTGTCAAAAAACCTTTCTGAAGGATATTGATGACCTGTGGGTCATCCCAGAACCCACAAGTAAACTGGAATCTTCTGTTCAGCAATGATGCACAGACTTGACTGCATTGCCCCACCTCTGGCTGAAAGGAATACACCCCATGCCCTGGGGACCACTGCCTGCCCTCCTGTCTTCTGGGACAGCAGAAAAAGATTAAGGGGACATATCCCCCCTGCTGTCACTGAGGGGACAACCCCAGAGGAGCTGCATCATGTCTGTCTTCCTATGGCAAATGGAAGAATTACTTTTCTGAGTCCTATTTTTTGGAAGGAGTAGGTTGCTACCCAGTATATGCATAAGCTAGCAAGACTGATCCTGATTTATCTAGACATTTTTCTGCCTCTTCTTATCTCTTCTAGCTTAAAACTCCTTGTCTGGTGTGTGTTGGTGTTCTTTGTTCTTAAACAAGATGCAAGAAAAAGCAACCAAAATGGAGTGTAATATCTGTTCCCTACCATGATGACAGAACTAAAACCAAATCAACCATCCCTAGTATGTTAATTCAGTGCACATTATGGATTGGTAATGGGCCATTTTTAGTCACATATATCTTCACAATTTTAAAAGTCAAAGGTTTTGCTACTGTTTGCATCATGTTATACATAAAAATATGTCAATGTAAACCCTATTTTTTATGTGTTGAGACTTCATGACATGACTGAAGCTCCACATTTATTTTAGAGTTCAGAAAAAGCTCTGGGCATTTTTGTGAAAATCATACATAACTCACAAGGAAAAAAAAATCAAATATGCATTTGCAGAGAGATCTATGTGGATTTTTAACAAATAACCACACCAAATTTACACTGTAGCCAGAAGCAAACATCAAAAACTCCAGTTCAGAGGGGTACTTTTTTAGTAACACAATCACTTCAGGAAACTATTAAAATAGCACCAACTTAAAAGCAGCACTGGCAAAAACTGAATGTAGTTCAATTCCAGTTTCCAACTCAATACCTTTTTTGCACACTTATGCTTCGCCTTCCATACTCAGCTGCATAATATAAACCACCAAACTGCACTTATAACAAGTCTGAACTGAAAATGCCAAATTTTAATTGAAACAAATGAGAGAAGTTGGGCAACACACAAGCATTTTATGGGGAAGTTAGCAGCAGTCACAGCTGGGATAAACCTCCACCCCTACAAGTGAGAAAGGGATCTAGTTTCCTCCTTTTATTTTAATCTTTCCTTCAAAAACCCAGACAAATCTGCTAAATTAAAAAAACAAAAAAACACTGTAAACAAACAGTCTGACAAGTGGTGACTTCAGGAAAAAAAGTTATTTTCTCCCTCTTAATGAATGAAAATACATTCTTTCTCCAAATTCAGAGGCATTTTCTTGCAGCCTTTTTATATGTCAGCAGCTTGCAACAACCTCTTTTCATTTTAAGTGCTACACAAAACATCTCTGAAAATTGTTGGTGTATTTGTGTACACACTTGTGTGCAAATGTCTTTGTAGAAAGCCCTGGATGCAAACCATGCCTGCAGTGAATGCTCTTTTAGAGCACTTCATGGCATCACTGCAGACATTTTTCTGCTTAGAGAAAAGACTAATTTACACTAAAATGAAAAAATCACCTCACAAGAATATGAGCCAATCCTCCTCCAGGTGCTTTTGCTGCAATTAATAAAGCAATTTTGTCATGAAAGTGAATGGAATAGAGGCAAAGGAGACCCTACAAAAATATCAGGAATTAAACACACAGCATTCAAATTGAAATCTATTCCTAATACCTCAATTCCAACTTATACAATCCAAACTTCTCTCTGTTATTCCAGTTAGGTGGATAAAAAAATTCCCTACTTCACTGTTACACCTGCTCCATGGATGTTAAGGCTGGGTGGGGACAGCACAAGGTGGCTGCCAGCCATAGCACTGTCAAAAACCATTTGCTTATACTTGGTTTTGGGAAAGCAAAAAGATCATCTGAGATGGAGGAGGGTAAATTTGTCTCTCTTTCCAACTGGTTCTCGACTCCTTGGATGAGCTCATCAATAAAACATCACTGCTTATAATAGTCATGCAGTCCACAGAGAACTACATTACGATTCTAGATGTCACTAAAAAGTCACAGCCCTAAATTATTTTTCAAATGTATTATGCAAATGTAAGTAAATGTATTTATTTCTGCAACCAGCTGAATCATAGCAGAAATAAACTTCCAGTTTTGTTTCCTTACTGAATTTTTTAACTTCAAATCTCACATACAATCTATGCAGTACATTATAATACAGCTGCACAGAAAAGCACCTCTATCATGACAGTGAAACCGTAAAATGTAACTGCTGCACCTCTTCCCCTTGGGAATGCTGAAGATGCTGGGCAAATGCCCTCTGCTCACATCATTAAAACAAACAAAACCATTGTCATTAAATCATTCACTGTGCAGAAACTTTATAAGCTCTTCTATTATCATTTATAGCTTAATTTGAGCACTGAGAATCTCTAGAGTGCTTTGCAGCACATTAATAAGAGACAGTTGCTTTATAAAGTTTATCATTATTACTGTACAGTCTATGTCAGCTCATTACACTCAAGTTTGGGGGTTTTATTTTAAAAAAATTTCCTCAGCCCAAGACTTGACTTTTTCAGTGAATGATAAAGGCAGTGGTGGTTCCTGAGGTCTCTTGCACAGAACTGCTGCTAGTTCATTTTCCACACTACTTTAAGAGCCCATTATTTCTAAAACTGCTGAAAGAATCGTCACTGAATTCATGAGGCACCAGACCTTGAATGCACTGCTATTTCTCTCACTATAAAATCAGAGGCTACTAGAAGTGCTACTAGAAATTAAGAAAACAATACCAGAAGTGGCAGCTGGCAAACAAGGGAATGTTTCAGGTTTTAAACAAATTCCAGTGTTTCATACTACTGGAAATAGTACTCTGGAAGAGTACTCTCAGAGTACTTCAGTACTCTGGCTACTTAAATACTTTAGAGCTTACATCAATCTTTATCCCATAAGTAAAGCTGAACCTGATCTAGAGTCAGTCATTTGAGGGGTTTGAAGACAGACATGGAGGAACACAGAGGCAGCAGAGGCCAGACCGATACCAGCAGCTTTCACCAGCCCCACAACAATCCCTCAGGTCCTTTCCTGCTTCTCTGACAAAATCTCTGCGCAGGTGGATGCCCTAACACAGCAGTGACAGCATAAAAGTCCACAGCTGGGATGGCTTGGCTAAACAGCCCCTTTCCCTGGAGTCAATTCCACGTCGGCTTTGCCGGGGTTGGTGCAGCTCAGCCGTACCCGTGAGCCCTTCCTGGCCTCAGTGCCCAGGTGGGAAGCACAGGAGAGGCCCAGTGCTGGCTCACCCAACTCCACCCAGCTCCCACTGGGAAGGATCCATGGGGATATCATCAGTGGGGACATCATGTTTCTGGAACCCTCCCCAAAGATGGAAACATCCACCTGGATGTGGAGCACAAGCTGTAAACTCAGCACAAGGCACTTAGTCAAGCCCTCACGTGATGACCACAGCACGTCAGAAGCATCACTGCAATGCTTTTGGCAGAATTTTCCTGATGTCTGATGCTGTGCATGGCTGCTGTATTCCTGTAGGACACCCAACAGCCAGATCTTGGCCTAAATCTGCAAACAAATCAACCACACAAAGAGCTTTTCAAATCATGCTTCACTTTGTTAACAAATACTGCCTGTCAACACTCTTTCGTGGCTTTTTTTTTTCCCTCAGTGCTGCATCCCAACACATTAACCATGTTGGATTTCTCCCAAAAGGGGTACGAGAAGGGAAAGAAAGCACATGCAGGTTTGCTGGACCATCGAAGGCATATAACATATTTAATTTTTCTTACACAGTAAAAAGCATTATTTAAACTTCCAGTTCTTCGTAGAACTTCTTTGAACAGAATTTATTTACTCAATTAGTTCTAAAACCCAACTCCCTAAGTAAATAAATGATTGCTTAAGTATGATGATGTTTAATTCATATTGTCAGGATATTAACTCATTTTTAACTGTGAAATCTCACTGAATCATTTTAAAGACACGTAAATGGAAAGAATTTTTTCCTTCATTTCTACCCAGATCCTTGTATACTCAAGAGAATGCAGTTAATCAATTCAAAAAAATTAAGAAATCTTAATCTCTTTACGATCAAGAAATATAAACAAAAACTTAAAAGGTGGCCTTTTTCTAGTTTGAGTCTGATAAGGCTTGCAAAATTTCTCCATGAGCTCTGATACTCTCAAACAGCGGAGTCACATCAGTCTCATGTTGATGAAAGCATCATGAAACATTTCTCTTTCTGATCAAACCCATGAAGGCACAGTACAGAGAACATTATTAAGATGTTCAAATCATGTTCCTAAAAATGATCGTGTCATCCCCAGTCTATTTGGGAATATGCACTAAGCTAATCAAACTGACAGGTGTTGTAGCAGATCTCAAGACAGCCCAAGTCCTGCTGTTCCTGGAGCCCAGCAGTCCAGAAGCTCAAACCTTTTCGTATTGACTATGTCTTCCCAGTACTCCCCAGCACAGCACTTGTTTTACACAATTTGTGCTTTTCCCAGAGTCCAGGACAAAAATGCTTTCAGAAATGAAATATGAATGTCTGATAATGCTTTTTTTCCTTGTCCTCAGAATACTGCCTCAGTTAACAATTCTGTTCAAACCCTGCTTTGACAGGAGAACCATGTACCCCCTCAAGGGCTTTTAACAGAGTTCTTTATTGCATCAGTTAGATGTGGGTACACTTAGGTGAGATAAGGAACACTTCACTAGAATTTATTTGTAGTACTGGAAAGAACCAAAAACTAAATTTCTGCCCAATTTCTAAATAAGCAAGAACCATAAGCTTCTCAAAAAATGTTTGCCAGAATATTTCCTTTTCACAAATGCAAACCATGCTTTATATTAATCCCATTATTGTAAATCATGGAGTCATTCTGACTAAAATAAAACACACCGGAATGTAGGCAGCCAGCATGGAAAACTTCAGTCCAAAAGTTAAAGACATGTGAAATAATGTGCAGCTGAAAACAATCATACAATAGCAAATATTTAATAAAGAGATTACACAAAGTTGTTTTACAGTACATGCATGTGTATAATTCACACACATTCCCTTCTCACTTTGGAACCCTGAAGATTCCCTGGAAAACTTCTACAAGAAGTATTTCTCCTAATAGCAAAAACTTTCATTAATAATACAGAAAAAGGAATGCCAAGAGTATGAGTGTAAATCCTTAGGCAGTAAGCAAGGTAGTAACCAAGACATTATTCTTATATGAACACACACAACCCATCCAAACACGCACCAAGAGTCCATGATCTGTTTACAATTAAATCTGATGCATTTCCTTGTATGTGTAAAATATGTATATGAAAGATTCAAAATCTCTGAGTTTAAAAGCCTGTTCCTGTCTAGTTGGGACATTCAAGGAGATCTTCAAATCTCAGAAGAGGAGGCTTCCCCAAAGATGTTTCCAAGAAGAAAAAAACATACAAGGAAGAACACTAACGTATTGTAACACTAATGTAATCTATTACAAGGCTATGCAAAAGAATTGTTAAAATTAATTTAATGTGGTAAGAGGGTAGTTCTTTGCTCCCAAAGGATGTGGATGTAAAACAATCTCCAGAGTACTGTCAGAGCACTTTCAGGAGCTATCACCAAGAGTACCGTGGTTACCAACCACCTTGCCGGCACTGTATCTTCCACTCTCCCAGAACAGGAGTAGGAGATAATGCAGGCTTGACAGCTTCTGCCTGCTTGTAGGGTGAAGGCAGACATAGATGCTGTCATGATTCCATGGTGTCGGCATGACAACAAAATTAATGCAGTGTCCACTAACCAAAGACAACAAATTTTAAAATTTCAACATGTGAATTTGTTCTGCTTAGAAAAAGTCGAGGAAACAGGATCCTCCACAGCTTGCCAAAAGAAAGGGCAAATATTTTTCTCTCTCCTAAAGCTGTCTTCTCATGAGGTTAGTCATAAGAGAACTCTGCTACAGCAGAAAGAGTTCCACCTAAAACAGGTGAAAAACTGACCAAAGCCAATCACCCACAATGACTCTGACTCATACTGTCCACTCCAGCCAGACCAAGAGAAGGGAATCTGGGTAGGACATGGGCTGGAGCAAAAGTATTTCTTAAACCTCCTATGGTCTGCCAGAAACAGAAAATAGGAGGATGCTAAAATGCAGAAGTCACCTTGCTAGCCCTCCTTAAGGCCAAAAATAAACCTTAGCACACAGAAAAAAAACCCTACTTTATGAGGCATATTTTTAACAAACTGATTGGTCAGGCTTTTAGCATTCATAGCCAAGCAATTCTTGGCAAATATGAGAGATAAAAACTAAAGAATCTCAAACCAATCAATTTATCAACCAGGGAAGTCATAACCAAATGTTCAATAGAAGACTCTACTAAACTCAGTTGCTAACTACGTAATGCTACCACCTAAATTTGACTTGTTAATAAAGGAGAGGTCTGATTAACAGCTTTCAGGTTAGTGTTTAAGCTCATGACATTAAGTCAAATGCAGTTAACAGAGAAAGTTTCTTCATGTTAAGGAGGATGAAAATATTTTTTCTTTCAGAAGGTACAGCCTCTGGCTATCTCCAAACTATAGAAAAACTACAAATAAAAACTTAAAACATACTTGTGAGTATGCTACTAAAGATAAAGTAGAGAGCATCTGAAATTGCCTAGAGGCAACTAAAAATACTTGCTGAGGTGAAACAAGCCATCTCTGCTCCAAATGTAAAACCACCTCCTGACAGCTCTCCAGGTGGAGTAGGAGAGTTAAGAAATACAATTCAGCTTTGAAGGGTAAGATCTCTCAGGGTTTGTGGAAAGCTGCTTTAGATAAATTATTAAAGGAGTAGTAGAGATGAAGGTAAGGCAAGAATGGAGAGAAAGAACCAAGCCAAAATGGTCTGTAACAGCCAAGGCAAATGCCTTTTGCCAAAAACTACAGGACAATCCCCAGTAAGAGCTATTTCCCCAAGTGATGAACAGAAATTATCATAATAAGCATTGCTTTCTAGACTTCTTAGCTGATCAGGCTGCTGCATTTTCCTCAGGAAACTTCAGCCTCTCTAGTTTTCCTTATGAGAAATGGTTTTAAGCCTTTCATTAAGAAAACAGAGGGAAAATCCATGAGGACTTTCTCGCCCTGCCCTTACAGCAGCTGTGCACTCAGCAGAGGGGACAGGGAGTCAGGGCCTCCTTCCACCCCCACCATCCACAGAGTGGGTTTGCACCCTTCAATTCTCTTCATGGACTCACAGGTCTCTCTGCAGATTTTGTCCAGATACCACTGAGACCACTTTTGGGACAGTTGCTTCTTTCCCTTTTCCCCAGCATGTGTTCCAGATATGCTAGTAACTCCATCCCAGCTGGACACAGCACTCTCCACTGCTCTGTCCTCCTTCAGAGCAATAAGGGTTGATGATTTTCAGGCTCAAAGCACATCTCAGAGGTAGTGGTGACTGTGAAGGTGAAGGTCTCACAAGCAGACTGCTCCTCCCTGCCTTGCCAGGGCCAACCTCTGGCAGAGCTTGTGTTTTGTCCCAGGGAGTTTTTAAGTCCAGAGCTTAGGAACAAGCTTTAAGGGATTTCTTTCAGTGCTGCAGTCTTCATGATGGGTTGGCTTCCGCTCCTCAATAACCCCTCCATACAAAGTATGTGAGCTGATAGCTCTGCTTTCATCAAAATAAGAAAATAATTAATGCAACACCTCCACTTTGATTTTATAAGTCTTTTTATGAGTTATCATACAGCATGAACGAAAACAAAAAATCTGTGTTGCCTAGTCACTTAAGAACTAAACACAAGGAAGGCCTTTGTTTTACAATATGTGGTTCCTTGAATAAGGATAATATGAAGAGCTCCTCTATTTAGGATTAACACTTCTAATACTTTGTGCCAAAAGACTGATTCCTTTTAAAGGAAACATAAATGTTTCCTTTAAAGGAATTAAAAGGTTGTCAAACTGGGGGGGGGGGGTGTTTATTAGTGCATCACCAATAAAAACAATTGATAATTGAACACAGTGAGCATTAATTCCTATAAAACTCACTCTGATTTAACTTAGTAGTATTGTCTGGAGAGAGATGTGACTTAGTTTGAAGAAGAGTAAATATATTTTTTTTAAATAAGGATGTATAGTTTATGAGACAGATGTACTATACACTTTTCAAATATGAATTAGGGGTTTGGGTTTATTTTTTAACCTTGCATTGGATTTTAAGTGTCCCACGTGTCAGTGAAATTCTGCCCTCACCTCATTCAATGGGAATTTTACTAATAACTTCACTCTGAGTAGAATTTTACCTAGGGGACTCACATTCATTTCATAATTTTATAGGTAAACCCAAGAGCATTATGCCTTATACAATGAGGACAGAGCTTGAAGAAATCAGTAGGTCTTCCATTTTATGCATTTTTCCAAGCACGCCTACTTAAATACACTAAGACTTAGGGTAGCACTGTGTATATTTACTTTAGTTTTCAGCCAAGGATCACAACGAGCTCCTAAGCTTTATTTTCTCATAATCAAATGCAAACTTTCTAAAACATTTGGCATGTTTCATCTGAGCATAAAAAGGTTTACACAACTACATTACTTCAAACTCCTATCACAAATTACAACTTCATATTCACTATGGAAACAGACTTTGAGTTCACTTGAGAAATAACTAACTCATAAGGATTTAACTCCCTGTGCTATTCATTAAAAATAATTATTCACTGCATAAAGGCTTGGTGCTGAGCAAGTGAATGGTCAGGCTGGAGAATTCCCTTTAGCCGTGGAACAGACATCTCAGATGCACCAAAGGTGCCTTTCCTCATGCAGCCCCCTTTATTGCTCAGCTGGAAAGACTATCTGTAGAATAAGATGAGACATCAGACACCCATTTAGTTCCCCACTCCTATTTTGGCTTTTCCGATAGGAGCACTAATTACCGACAGACAATAATGATTTTTGCAATGCGAACATCTGTGCAACAGAAAACAGACTGAGATCAAATTAATGGCATGTATCTCACTATTAAGCAGGTATCAAATAGTAAAGATTTTTTAAATTGCTAATAAACCAGAATTCTTACAGAAAATTTAGCCAATAGAAACATCAAAAGCTTTATAAATCTACAAGTGAGATGTTCTTCAATACCCTTTTGAAATAAAAGAAAAACATTTTTTAAAGCAAATAATCAAACTACTCTTAGGCAAAGCTCTAAGGTCTGAACTATAGAAATCCAAATTATGTTAGTTATTGGTCTCACTGTAACAATAACTCAGCCATACTGCCCACAAGCAGCAATTAATTAAATTTAATAAGGAATGCTACAAGTTGTTCCTGTTTTTAAAATCCCAGTCAGAGCCCTAAACAATGCTGCCTTTCTTATTCCAGTCTTCAAATGTTTAAAAATCCAACTGAACAAAATCATCTTCAATGCTGGAGAAAATCCCAATGCATAAAAAGTCACTTAAGTGCTCTCTTGAACAAACCAATGAAATGTACATGGCAGAGGAAATGTCAGTTTTTAACAGGTTACTGAACACCTCCTTTCAATAATAGAAATATCATTTATCTTTAATAACACACAAGAAGTTTTTCCCCATAGCTAAACACTGAATCAGGAATTCACAGAGGATTAAAAAGCAAACATTAGAAAATATGAACTTGGTGTGCTGAAAATTCTCTATTCACTTCAATGCATGCAGAAGATTTTCCCTTTCTCTTTCCAATGAACAGGAGGGTGATCTTAAAAAGCCTGGAATTATTTTCCTCTCTTTCCTATTTGAATATGAAACATCATCATACAACAGTAAGCCAAGGGAAAAAAATCAAGCACTATACAAGTCCATATTACCCATCTAATTTCCTGGCAGCTACAGCACAAGTGAAAAATGGGAAACCAGAAAAAATTTTCCAACTGCCTTTTAGAAAAGCACATTACCTGAAAAGACAGTGCAAAAAAATAGTGGCAAATGCTCTAAGACAAAGTGATCAGAGACAGCCTTTAAAGGAGTAACATTACAAATTACTGCCTCCTGACTACAAAGTTAAGAAGTAATTGATCATGTAAAACCATAAAACTACCAAGACAGGGACCAGGGTATCCCATCTACATTTGGAAGACAGGTTAATGTAATCAGCACAAAAAATCCATCACACTGGAAAACCACTTGATTAATCCAGTGTATTACATGTTTATATTGTGATTTCCATAACCTGATGTTGTGAAGCTCTCATCTGCTTCTTCATGCTTTATGCTTACTATCAATGCCATCAACATTATTCTAAGACAAAAAAGTTTAACTAGCTTTGCAGAATTAGTACAGAAAGCACTACAGCATAAATTCCTTTGGTCTCCTCCAGATTGGGGGGGGGGGGCGGGGGGGGGGGGAACTGAAATAAATAGGTAAAAATGGCAAACGGTAAGCACTTGGAGAGCTGCATTTATAAATGCTGACAACGCTCTCTCCTGAGAAATTCCTGGGTTTGCTACAAATTGAGCTCAGATTCTGAGGATTTTCAACCCATATTCCACCAGGAAATTCTACGTCAGATTCAAAGTCTCCTTTTCAAATTCCAGGTGCAGCTTTTGCACTTTTTACTTGTTCTTTGAGGAAAAATGTCTACAATGGTGGCTAGGACCTATACTTCCAAAATCTGCTTATGAAGGCAATCATTCCTATTCAAGCCTATGGCAGAGTTCCAGATGCTTAGAGTATGAAACAGGAACTCCACTGAAATGAAAGGTCAACGAGCCCTGCATTCCCACCAGGAACCAAAGACTGGAAGGGCTTTATAGCAGCAAGTACCTCAGAAAGGATGTCCTTGCTGTCAAATGCTCATGCAGACAGGTGATGAACTTCTCCCAGCACTGTCAAGGGCCAGAAGTTCCTTTAGACTCTGAGTTCCCTTGCCATGCCACCAAACAAGGACACTTACTCTAAAGGAATTACTCATTAAAGAAAGCACCTCATAGACAATCTCTTTCAATCAGGAAGGCTGAGAAGAAAAGAAAGAGGAAGAAAGCAGACAAGTATTTTCCTGCCATATTTCCCTTTGTTGGAAGCTTGTGTGCTCCACTCAGTGCAGACCCCCACTTGCCTATTCAGCCTGGGGACCAGCATGCCAGCAGCAATCAGTAAATAAAAAAAACTGACTCCCAACTGCACATGTTATTTGCAGCTCAATAAAAAATAATGCTGGGTCTTTGACACGTGTTTATATAACACCTAATATAAAAGGCTTGTTTCTCATGAATAAATATGTGGTGCAGGCCGAAGTCTGGAAGCATTTTCTAACTAAGAAAATAAAATCTGTGAAGTCTAAACTCCAATTCAAATTTCTCCTAAGCTTTTTAGACCTAGGGTTCAAGTTTGAGACCATATGCAATTAAAACAAAGTAGACTTGCCAAAATAAAGCATATTTTGTGATGCCATGATCTTGACTGATTGGGTTTGTTTATTTATGCTTACACAGAATTTGGTAAACTGTGACAAGTGTCTCAGTTAATTCATCCACCTGGAAACAAACAGTATTTTAATAGATATTAATGAAAATGCTCTAAGAGTAAACAGTAGCCTTTCCTACTGGTTGCACTAGTTATTGTAAAGCTTTAAACAGCTTAATCTCATCATGCAGCTTCTTCTTATCACACACGGCAGTGCTTACACTTGGAAAATTAATATTATAGCACTTTAATCATTATGATTCTCTAAAGTTTGGAATGACCTACCTCTTCAACTTTATAAATAACCCAAATACTCTATGCTTAATTTGCTATCACCATAGTAATTTTTTCAAAGGATGATTCAAATTCTTACTTCAAAATTAAATGCATTTTTTCAATCAAGTCTCTTCTTATGGCACTAAAGCACTGGACAAATTTTTTATTCAAAAAGCCCTTTCCTCTTCATGAAAACATCATTACAGCAATCATAATAATCCCTTCTTTAACATGAAACACTAAGTCTTATATAAGATGTGTTTACAACATTTACTACCTTGTTAATTCTTTTGTTCATGGAGCAGGCATTTGCTATGACACAGCCTCTGTCATGCTCAGGAACTCAGTGATTCATCTGCCTTTTCTACACTTATCTTCCAACCTGTCTTTCTTAATTTTTTGTTTCACTTATCACTGTTTTGGTACTGCTCTCCCTCTTTAGGTTCTGAACCAGGCTGTTTCCTTTTCACTATATAAGGTCTAGTGTTTGAAAAGCTTTTGAGCTCTGCCATTTGTGCTACTGTGACTCATTTCTGTAACGACTACTGCTTCCTAGAAAAGAAAACTAGAGTTATTTGCCAAATAACCCAAGTTGCTTGGGTCACTGTAGTCACTGGAAGTCAGACCTACCCAGTGAAGATACATGCAACTAAAACCCAGGTGGGGAACAGAGTGAATTCCCTGATACAAGTGAAGGAGCTCTAGAAAGTTCAGTTAGGTCTGACCTCATCCTGACCATTTTGGATAAACACAAATACACTGGTTTAATTAATCATCCTATATACAGGTGTTTGCTTTGTTCAGCTGCTAGAGGATCTCTATAATAAACATTCTTTCTTTTCCAGAAATTTGGATTATTTTCATGGCTGTTGTTCTTTACATGAGATGAAAATGGAGAGCTGTAGCAGCCACATTATTTTCTTTCTTCTCTCCCTCACCGACACTGAACTTCCAACATTCAGAAATTACTGGAATAATGAGATTTTCAGTCTCATATTCATTTTCATATGCTAACATAAAAATAATACAATACCACTGTTCTCACTCTGCCATTGTATATGGTCCCACTTTTTTAGTTTTAAACTAAAAGATCTCTGAAAGACAACACCCATAACTCTAAGTTTTCAAACCCCAAACCCCTTCAGAAACACTTCCCACACGGCTGGCTGGCACTTTTGATCAGTGACAAACTGATGATTGCACAAGAGGTCAGTTGCAGGACACTTTATTTTTTTCTTTAAAATAATCCTGGCATCCCAGAACTTCACACCTTTCAGACATATTTGCCATCCAAAACCCAGTGGACAAGCCTACACTACCTTCAGCTTCATTAGTTCTTCAATCTGAAATGCAGGCTCACAGACACTTAACTAAGACAATGCTGCAGATCATCTCATTAAAAGTAATACTATACTTATTTTATCTTATCCTTTTTTATTGAGACAATTTATCTACAAGACCATCTTTGCTTTATCAAACAGCATTTTTTAGAAGTTAAGAATCAGTTCAGTGGGATTCTGTCTTGCACTGCATTCACTCAATTTGTATCTACTCAAAAAACTACTGTCAGAAAACAGAGCAGTTACTTGCAGAGCATCTACTCTGTCAAACACAGAGCAATCCAGGCTCTATCCCAGAAACAGAAGCACCTTCCCACAGGTAATTCTTCCACATCCTTCAGATGGCATTAAACCCCCATCTAACACTCACTAAATTCCCAGGGCTAAGGTAAATCAGAGAGAACTACAGATGAACTGTAGTCTCAGGACTTTTAGAAAACATCACAGTGGTTTGCATCACCTTTTACTAGCCACCATAAAGTCAGAAGAGACTTTCTGCTTTCCACACAGATAAGTGCTACTAGATTTTCAGATTGATTGAGGATTACAAAGCAATGCATCTTGACACTTTTGAACTTTAATTTCAAAGATACACTTACAGTACCAAAGAGAATTGTTTGCATCTTTGATACTTGCAATAAACATTCTGCAAAGAAAACTATAAATCCTCTGCACATGTTACTACTTCTTTTCTTTCTAATATTAAAGCTATTGAAAGAGTTGGGGTGAGGAAGAAAACAAAAAATACATTTCTGTTTCATAAATTGCAACTAAAACAGACCATAGGAGGAAAAGGTCTTGGCCAATCTGCCTCTCTGATGCTCCAGCAGAATACAAAAATGGCTGGAGAGCTCAGGAGGAAAGTCAAAATTATCCTAATGCCTGAGGCTGTAAGATGCTCTGCAGTAGAAGTAATACCATCAAAAACCACAACTAACATTACCTTGCTAGCCACAGAAGATTTTTTGCTATTCTTTTGTCTCCTGAAATGACAACTGAGAACCACAACCTTTCTGGCAAGCAACACAAAAGATAGATAACTGTAACAACATTAGAAGAGCTTTGGAAGACAGATGAAAAGAAGGAACAGATGTAGAGCAGGTGCCTGCTCTCTGCTTATAAAATGATGGCTTCTTGGGGTCACTACTGAAATAACAGAAACCTGAAGCAGAATGCAAATCCTGAGAAGGTTCCCCTCTTGAGCTTTCAGACATCAAATGTAAAACTTCAAACATTCACTGTTACTAGGTGAAGTCCAAGGGCCAATGATTTTCTTAGTAATTCAGGGAATCACCAAAAATAGAAGACAGCTTGTGGCATTCTTGTCAGAGCTGACCTATAGAGATCACAAATCCCAAGAAGGGTTGTTGCTTCTTTTCTCACTGAGGAGCATCTGATATGGCAATTCCATTAAACTCCTACCCGGCACCATGATCCCATATCCTCCCTTCCTGGTAGGCCCATGAAAGACCAGCACCAAGCTCTGAGCCACAGGCTGTCCTGTGCTCAGTAACAACTGGACTTGTTAGAAACTAACGGGGATTGAGCCACCTGACACATCTTTAGCACAAAATCTTGGTTCAACGTCTTCACATGCCCAATAGTGATTTGCCTCATATTTGAGTTTCTCTAAATCACATGAGGTGCTTTAAGCTGCATGAGAGGACACATGAAGAAGCAGAATGGCCCTTGTTCCCATCAACTCTGCAAAGACATTCCCTTCAGATGAAGTTTGTGTCATGAAAACAACTGTTTTGGGGATCTAGGATCTAACTTAAGACATTATGTTAATGACTCTATCTCTGGTCTGGAAGCCAGTAGAGTTGTATCTCCTGAAGAAACAGAGACCATCTACTGGCACACTGCATCTATGGCTATCACTGAGGGTTGATGTGCCTCTTGACTAGTTACACAATGCAGGACACAAAACATCACAGCTGGGGCTGTAATGCTTGCCCCATTGCCCAGGGCCAGGAAATGTTGCAATGTGTTATTAGATGCTGCCTGGTGTAGAAATGAAAATCCTGGGGCTTACACAGTCATTGTACACAGACCCACAGAAAGATCCCATGGACCTTCTAGAAACCTTTTTATTTTTTTAACGTTATCTTTCTGATAGGTCATCTCTATCTACTTATTCTTCAACTTTCTTCAACTGATAGGCAAGAAGGAAACCTCCAGTGCCCCTAGAAGAAATTGCCTAGTAGAGAATCCCCATAAGCTTTTAGCAGCCTCTTTCACCTGCTGAAAAGATTCTCTCCTCCTTGAACTGACACCAGGCTACCAGAGGACAAAAATCTTTGAAGTCTTCAACAGCTGCTTTTCACTGTAAGTCAACAGGAGAAATGTATAAGCAAGGGAGAGAGTTTTCAAAATAAATGGATACTATTTTACCATACTTTGCAGTCAGTGGTGGTAAGAATGACTAACAGCTTCCCAACGCTTAAACAAAACCTATGTTTCATCTAGATTTTCCCCAGCAAAAAGTTGTGTTCTTACACACTTGGCAGAGGTGCGTGGTGAGATCCTGGGCTCTGATGACTAAGAACAACAATACCCCAATCAAGGAGCAGAGAAGTTGTTTTTGGAGCTGAAAGCTTATGCAGAGAAGTTTCAGCAGCTCAGCATCTTCCTAGTATCTGGCTGGCCTCACTGAGCAGAGCAGATGAATCACCATGCTCTATAGAAGAAATCTTTATCCCCTCCCCAGACAAGATTAAGACCTCTCTCTAAGTCTTTCTTAGAGGAATGTGTCGTGTGGCAATGTAGAACTGGCTGCCTGTAACTTTACAAAACTACTATTGGCAAAAAAGGAAAATCACTTGTATCAATGTACAAGTGGCATAGAAATATGTGCATATGATTATATCCACTAGCAAATATGCCTACAGAATCATAGTATCCAAAAACACCCTGAAGTTGGAAGAAAACAAAAAAGGATCATCCAAGTCCAGCTCCTGCACAGGACAGCCCCAAAAATCACACCATGAGCCTGAAAGCATGTTATTTCTTGGCTGTGAAAGGTACTTTTAAAGGCAATCATAAAGCATTCATCTCTGCAAATATTTCTGCATAAAAACTTGTGGATACCTATGGGTGATGTGATTAAAGGGTTTCTAGAGAAGCTGTTTGTGAGCAGAAAATCATCACAGCCAGCATCTAACCAGCCAACTGCTTGAATAATACTGACTTCAAACACTCCTGCTACCACATCCAGCAATACCTAAAATAATTTTCCCCATTCCCTCCTGTTATTTTTCTCCCTGCTAAAACATCAGTTCTCTATTCCTGCAGGAAACAGCAAGAGCAAACAACTGGCTTCTTCATCAAAACACAACAGTACCAAGTAACTAAAAGCACCCATATTTCACATTTTCAGACTACAATAAATAAAAACTACAGGTACTTGACTGTTACCTGCTGTTGGAATTTAAGCTTACAACACAATACACAGTCACATACCCATTAGTTAAAGTATGAAACAGGTTTCTTTCTTCTAATCTTGCTATTTATTTGCTAGTAATGTCCCCACTTCTCAGGTCATGTCTCCTTATCATTACTACAACAATAAAAAAAGCTGCCAGCAAACAAGTACAAAGATTTCAAAACTAAAACTGACTAGAGGGAAGTGAAAGCTTTCTGCAGCTGCTTGAACAAAGGTTTTGTTTCCTACTGTGGTCTTAATGGGACACCAGGACACTATCACCTCAACTCTGCTAAATCCAGTAATTTGAAATGAATGTTTTGTTCATTTGTTTTTGCTTTTTTTCCTGGTCTGTTTGTTTTAATATCCACCCCCAGTCCAATTAATTTTCAGATATAACTTGTCAGGAGCAAAGAATTTAGTCACATGTGAATGGAAAAACATCCAGCAACTGAAAACAAATTAACCTGTTTCCAACTGTGCCTAAGTTGTATTACTTCATTTTCACAGAAAATCTTTACAATAAGCACAGAAATCCCGGTAACATTTAGGGCAGGGATGGGAGAACAAAACTGGGAAAAGGTTTTGCATCACTTGGCTGCTGTGCTTAGGTAGGTTGACATCAATAATTTCCAGGATGGAAATTGTTGTACGCAGAGGAAACTAGTTTCATACTCTTGGAGGACTGACATTTTAAATATCAATAAGCTACCTTTCCCTTGAGAATAACATAGGTACATTTTGCTGGTATTACAAATTCCTTGAGCAATTATCTGATCAGAGATTAACAAAGAAAAAATGTAAAAATTAAGTATGCTGATCAGTCATTGCTGTCCATTGCCTTATAATGGAAACATTTGCATTTGGCTTCATGAAAATATCATCTTCTTCGTGAGTGAATCATGGAAGACCATCAATTGTCCTGTGAACTCAGTAATCCTGATTGAGTTATTTCTCACTTGTGATGGAAACACTTAATTGGTTAGAGACACATTGGCATTAACATGTAATCATGGCTACAAAATTATCTATGTTTTTTAAGTACTCTGTATTTTACCTTCTTATTTTTCAAATACTAATTTGGGCTGAATAAATGAGACCCCAAAAAAAAAAAAAAAAAAAAAAAAAAAAAGGCCGTAAATTTAAGAAACCCATGCATGACAAACAGTATTTAAAGATTAGTCTTAGTCTGGGAAGCATTAAAAAGGGGGACATAAACATATAAACATTTAGTTCAGGTCTGGTTAAAAGATTTCCTGGCTTGTCATTAAAGAGGAGATTTTCTGAGAGGCCCAAGAAGACAGTCTTGAAAGTTAAGCACAAAACTGGGCATTCAGACATGTCTTTTTCTTGCCTGATTCTGGGTGGGTTCATTTGACCTCTGGCAGCCCACATAAGTCAGTTTATCAAAAAGAGGAACTAAATTGGGGTACTCAGTCTGAAAGATTTAAAGCCTGACAGAGGTGCTGAATCCTGTAGTTCAAACCTGAGGGAGCACAAGGTAAGAGCACAGGATTTCTCTTTAAGTCAAAGCTTCCCTCTGAAGCTTGGCACCCAGAGCTGATGCCCAAAATAGATTCTGTGAAAAATGTTAGCCTGAATTTCCCTTTCCTTCAGCCTGAGCACTTCAAACTGTCATCTGATGTGAAGTAAAAATGAAAATTATAAAGTATATTATTAAATACTTTAGATAGTGCCTGGAAAGAATAAAGTTTTATTTTGTGAAAAGCTATAGCTCCTATACCAATGTGGCTGCAGAGGGTGGAAAGTTAAATGAAAGAAAAAGTAAACTGACTGCTGAAACAGAAGTAGGGGAACATCCTGACCATTTGCACTGGATTCCATCTATTCTGTGACAGACAGACAGCTTTTCACTTCTGTATGACATGTCAGGCAACTTGAATGTGCCAATCTGCTGTGTTTATTATTGGGGTGTCACGCAACGATGTAGAGACAATTGTCTAAACCAAGCCATTTTCTTTTTGTTTACTTCCCTCGACATTCTTCCTCCAAACAAATTAAGAACAAATTAATGACTCCTACTTTTAATAAGGCATTTTCATTTTTCGTTATACCATGGCAATAATTTCACTAAATCAGTGGTCGTTCAGAAATGGTACAAACAGCCCTGGGTACTAAAACGTAGCTTAAAAATAACTCCACACAAATTAAAAAAAAAAAAAACCTGTATTGCTATATTCATACATGCTCAAGATAATTCAACTTTACAGTTTTGACATCTGTAGCTTATTAGTCTCTTAAGTATGTAAAAACACCATTGGCATTTTTCATATTGCAAGTGTCTGGAGATAATGGCCGTGCAGATTTTGTACAGAACGGTGCAAATAAACTTGCCAAACTTTCATCATCACTCCTTCGGAAACTCTGAGGGGGCCGATTAAATTGGCATTTTGTTTGACATGTACACAGAATGCGCTTAGCATGCAGAAAAAGTATGGCAATAAACCTTGTCTTAACAGCTGTGTTATTTTAGCTAATGATAAACATGTATCCACATATCACCACAACTTAAATTGGCGAGAAAAGCTTAGTCACCCCATGGAAACAGAGGCCATCACAACAGAGGAAGGTTTTTTTTTTTTTATTATTCCTTACTATGCAATTAATTGTCTCACCAATAAATACAAATACACAAACAGTTGTTCGAAATTAAGTACAATTTATTATCATTGTAGCTTATATTCTGTCTCTGACCTTGCTGCATCAATTCTTTACCGACTCACTCCTACCCATGGGCACATGTGTGCAATTATCACTGATCTCAGTGGAAGCTGTGATTGCGTAACTGAGCAAAGTTTATTTTCCAGAAAGTTTCCTTACAGTCAGAGTGCTTTGGAGGGCCAAAAGGCTCTTTTTGCAATCATTGTGGCTCATTCCATTGTGACTGCATTCAAAATGCAAAATACCTTGACATGTGAAATGCAGATGTTACCAAGCAAGACAGCATATTGATTTGGTTAAGCCATTTAATTTTGACAAACTGCCAAAACAACAATAAAAGAATTGCAAACCAGAAATATTGGAGATTTCAGCAGCAGCCTATAATGAACAGGGAGACAATGAGTACCCAGCAACCTCTAGGAAGGGATCGATGCTTTCCATGGAACTGCAGTGACTGGGAATTTCAGACATTACCCTTCGATTTTCTCTGAAATCTTATCTTTACAAAGTAAACAAACACAAGATAATAACCTTTAAACTTTCCACAGCCATTCATAAGGGGATTTGTTACTGCAGAACAGCAGCAGACATTCAATATCAGTCTCTTTTCAATACATGGTACCCCATGTATCACAAAAGTCCCTCTTTTAAAAGGCACAGGTTGCAATTCTCAAAATCACGGCACTTAATAAAATAATCAGGGTACCTCAGAACAATTTTCCAGTCTTTCTTTGGATTAAATTTATCATATAATGCATTGAGTCTGCAATTTGAAGTCTTAAAAAAAAACTAAATACTACCAAAAACACTGTGAAAACCAATATTCAAGTTTCAAAATGGGAAAATTACCATTATTTTCATCATTAAAAAAAAGAAAATAACAAAACTTAGGTCAGATTTTATGATACTTCATTTTTTATGTAACTGCAATCAATCTTATTTTGGTTCCTATGTTCATAAATACCTGAAGCAAGCTACCTATGAGAGAACTTTTAAAGAGTACGTGCTGAAAAATTATTGGACTCTACAGGTATGTTAACTAAATATTTTAAACCATCCTCAAAATTAGGTTAATAGCTACATAAAAGCAGATTTTTTCAAACCCAACTTTACATATCCATCTTCACTGAATTTAAAAAAAAAAAAAGTGTTTTATTTTAAAGGTTGGCAAACACCTTTTAATTCCTTGGAAACAACAGCATTTAGATTACATTACCTCCGTATCTTCTTCAATCATAATTGTATAATTTTATTACATTGGATATAGAAAAAGAATAAGAGGTATGTGCTGCTACATTACTCCCTGTAATTTTTTTTTTTTTTACAGCAATTTGCAGGACATCAAGAGTAAACACAGCACTTTGCAAACCACATAAGAAAGGTCATTACTCCAGAAAGCTTACAACTACAGCAAACAAATCAAGCACAATAAACCTTCCATTTAAAGGAGATATGAGGACATTCCTCTTTAACATATTAGTGTATCATCATTAAAGGGATCCCTAAGTCAAGCAGCACCAAAAGAGCACCAAAAATTGACAAAAAGGGACATGTTTTTTCCCTTGCCCTTCCTTACTCACAATGTAGATCTTGTAAACAGCAGGCAGATGCATATCAACTCACTTCTCCATCACAGGCCTAGAAGGGAAGGCATGGAAACACATTGTGCCAGAGACACAAGTGACACCTGTCCAAAAAAGTCATTTTTTTTTCTAATTTCTTTGATTAAAAAATCAAGTCCTTAATGCTCACTGCCGAGGTGTGCCCTCCTTTCAATTGAAAGAATCCGTTCCTCCATAACCCAGGAAATTTCCTTTCTGGCCTATGCAGAAATCAAACTATTTCCTTTCTGGCTTATGCAGCATCATCAAACTCCTCTTGCTACTTTTGAGTGACACACTTCATAAATCCTCACCTGCTACTGCCCACATGTCACCAGAATTTTACCCACACTTAAGAAAGCAAGGAGGCTTGAAAAAAACTGTGAGGGGACAAATACAACTTTGCATAGGCAGGACCCATTTAAACCTCTAGGTGTGTGTGGTAGCTCAGAGGTCAGTGGTGAAGGGTGGCTAGGGAGGTTGCCAGAGCCTAGAGCAGAGCCCTCCAGGAAGAAAAAAGATGGGAAAAGTAGGTGTGGTTCTGTCTAGAAATAAAATAAATATATTTCCTCAAAATTATGATTTAATCCTATTTTTCTTTCCACCACTACTCCCAAACTCAACCCAACTTTCCACCCAAAAAAAACACTGGAGAAGTCTACCATTTAGCTAAGTGAGAAAAAGTGAGAAAAAAAAAATAGGCAGTGGAAACACCAGTAAAGAGAAGGTAAAAATGCTCAACATATTTAGCATCAGTCAATTCCCAACAGTAACGTTTAGGAAAAAAATATTACTCAAAAAGATGTTCCTTTTAAGAAATTATTTCCAGAGATCACTGTCAGACTTAACAAATATTAAGGTTTCATTTATAATTGATTAACATAGATCATCTCTTTCTATACTCACTGCAGGCAATTAATTTTATATTATTAATCATTACAAACAAAAGGTGGCTATCAATTAGCATGGTGTTTTCTTTGAAAGATGTATAGGTGATAATTAATAAGGTATCAATACAACAAGGTGTCAATTGTAACTGTCAATTGCTTGCCCATTCATTAAAAAATCATTCCTGTGTTACTTGTGCATGACTATAAACCTGAATATAAAGTGTCATATTATTGCCTGACCTCCTGCCAATCCAACTGCCCAGGCTGCACTGCTAGGAGAAAATTACTGAATATGTTTTTTGTGGCTAAGTCAGGAAAATGTCTGGAAAATTTAATACTGAGGTTGGCTTTTGTTTAACAAAAGCAAATAGAGATATATTGCATTTCCCTAGTAACTCACTATCCCAATGCTTAGAGAAGAGGGAAGATAATTTACCAGGTGTACACATAAGTCTATGCTGAATTACAAGAACACTGGAATGAAAAGAGAAAGCTGCTGAAATGCAAGGGAAAAAAAAAAAAAAAAACATATAGGTAAAGAATCAAATAGCTTAGCTTGATAGTATGGGAGACCAGTTAAGAGTCTGGATCAGTCAATTACTGCAGGGAGTAAAGTTCTCCTGGACTACATTCAAGCTGACCAAATGGCCTATGCTAGGCAGAAGTGTCTTCCAGTACACCCAAATATTCCTTTTTGGACTTGCCATCTCTTGCCATCTAGTCAAGTATACACCCATCATGGTAACTTCCACCTCGTATGTACCCACACTACCTTAGATTTTATTTGCAACTTACTTCTGTAAATTCAAATTATTGTCAGGATCTTTGTCCTGACTGTTATCTAGTCTGTACTACTTTTTAAAGTTTTTGGGTCTTAAAATTATTCCCATTAGACAGCATTCTTCAAATATTGAACAAGTGAAACAAAGTGGCACAGTTTACTGAGTTTTCCAACAGAGCATATAACAAGAATTTAGGAAAAAAAAATTATATCTAGCACACGGGATACTGTTAGGAAGAGGCTTTATTTACTTTTACTACAAGCCAATGTCAGGTTTTATTTTGCTGCTGTTCTAAATTTGTAAACATTTTAAAATGCCACGTTTATCAAATTGTCATGGGATTAAAAGCTATGGTCCAACATAGTTATGTGTGATACACCATTCTTGGTGTACCAAGCAACAGGTAACGTGAATTATCTGTCTTTATGCCCCAGTGCATTCAATGAGACATCAAGTCCTAGGAGAAAGAGGGGCTTTGGTTCTACTTTATTTTTAAATTGTATTCTTAGACAAGAAGAAAATTTAAAAAGTTTATAAAATCAAGCCTTTCCTTTGCTCTCATAGTCTCAGTCCTTCAGAACAGTTGAGGCTGGATGAGGCCCAAGGCATCCATGACCCAGCATTGCTCCCTACAAATGTCAGAGAACAGATGTTTTAGAGCAGTGGAAAATAAGAGTACTGGAGATGCTGGTGGCTCTTTCACTGGGTTTTCTAATAACAGAAGACTTCAAAGACAGAGCACAAATGCTAAACAAGCAGCCAAGTGCATTGGAAGCAGCATTTGGCAGCTGAAGCTAGACAAATATTGTAAGAATGACCTTGTGTAGCACAGACCTAACAGAACTGCAAAGTGCTGCAACTTTAAGCAGTTGCACCAGAGGAGGTTTAGATTAGATATAAAAAAAAAAAATTCTTCACTAAAAGGGTGGTCAGGCACTGGAATAGGCTCCCCAGGGAAGTGGTTGAATCACCATCCCAGGAAGTATTAAAAAAAATGTGTAGATGTGGTGCTTAAGGATATGGTTTAGTGGTGGACTTGTCAGTGCTGCGTTAATGGTTAGATTATATGATCTTAGAGGTGTTTCCCACCCTTAACAATTCTCTTCAATAGAGGGAGATCCCTACAATTTATTTACATATACAAACAAGGACTGTCCTATAGGAATCCAGGCACCTTGCAGTTTGCACGGCACATAAATCATCTGGTACCTACTTTGTGAGCTTCTGAGAACAAAGTTAATTTCATCAGTGAAGCAGCAGCAGTGACCACACCAGAGCCTCAAAGAAAAACAGACAAGAAAATGTAAAGGTAAGATACCAAATTTGGAATTACCCAACCTACCAGTCTTCAACTGACATCAGGAATGGAAAAATCAAAGCCAAATAAAACACTGTGCCACTGGGCAGTGGCTTGCCAAACTTATATAAGCAACAACCGTGGTGCATAGAAACAATTAGTGAAGGATTTGCTTGAAAGATGAACTCTCATCTATCCTTTAAATGCTTAGCAATGAAAACACTGGTTGAACAGAAGAACGAACATTACTTAAACATATTCCTAAAAGCAGACTCAAAATGTTTTTCCTTTTGAAGCAAACATTTAGAGAACAGACCATTCTGGTGAATCAGAACTTCTAAGCTAACCAAGTGGGGTGAAGGAACAGTTATTCATGGAGAAATAAAATAGGAAACAAAAGGAGGAAGAGCATTTCCTCTTGGCAGAGTTCCGCTTCAGACTGTAGTCCCATAACTACAGTGAAGCGATAAACCTTTTCCTCACTAATTAGGAAACATCTCTTCCTCACAATAGAAAAAATGCCAGATCATCTGGAACTCAGAGATTTAGGTCTGAAATGACACAGTCTCCATGATGGACACATACTTTTGTAAATAATTAAGTCCAGGATGAGAGGTTATCTATGAACACAAATGTCCTGCAAGACACTAGAAATAGTTGACAAGTCTGATCTATTGCGTTACGGCTGAAAGTTTTTCTTAGATTTTCCTCTTTTTTTAGAGATATGAACACATTTTAAGTTTTACATATACATGATGGAAAGTGTTTTTTGATGGAAAGTGTTTAAGAACAACCAGGTCCCAATTTTAACATTGCAAGAGCATAACTGAAATGATACTTTAGTTGCACCTATTATTTAATGTTACATACACAAATTGTACACCATGCTCACAATATTTTATGAATTATATTAAATATTAAAAGCCTTAGAGGAAAAAAGGCATAAAGCTTTTAAGTAAGAGGGGAGAGTCAAATGCTCCTGTAAAATGTAACATTTTTAAAAATTAAAGGTAGATTTTTTTTGTTTTGGTTGGCAAATGGTCCTAGGTAACTACCAGGAATCGTTGCAAGAAGTGGAAGAGTTTTTCTCACTGGAAGGTAAAGAAATACAGGAAGCCTGGAAATGAGAATAAGGCAATTCCAGAACAGGTAACACACTTTGGGGAACACTGCAGTAGGCAAGAGTTGAAATCAGACAACCATCCTAACTCAAAGAACAGCCAGTTAAGTAAGGCTTTAAAGCTTTCAGCATTTGCTTTTCTTTCCCACTAATTTAAGACATTTTATCAGCCCTATTGATTCTACCCATTAAACTGTGGATTTTGAGATTGCAAAGAACAACAGAACTTTTCAGAGTGGAGTCCAGCCCCACGCGAGAAGGATGCAGCAGCTAACTCCAGCAGACGTGACCTTTCCCAAGCAGTATTATTCACTCTCTGCTCGCGGGCGCTTTGACACATTAGCACTTTGCGAGATCTCCAGGCAGTATTTTATCAGCAGGGCCCATCCAGGCATGATGTGCACTTTCACAGTGCATTAGCATATCCAGAGGAGGAACAGTGCAGACTGCAATGGCCTTTCCTTGTAGGACAGAGTTGAAGTGTGAAACAACATCACTGACATTCTCACTGACATCCACAAGCTCCTCTGCAAATCCAAAATTTATAAGCATGTAAAACCTAGCACTGTATAGGGAAGAGACTAATTTCCAGAGCACCTCACCTGTTAGTACATTCATCTTTGACCTTCTTATAGTCTTATATTCTGAAAAGTTCATCATCTTAACTTCTTCCTCCTTACCTTGCATGTTAAGAAAATACTGGTCTATATTCTACATACAAGCTGAATGTTGAAATTTAAAAAGAAATCAAATGTCATTGACAATGTAAACAGAAACCTTGCTTCTCACCTTACATCTGTACTGACCAGAAGTAACCCCGGTGAAATCAGTCAGCACAGGTACACAAAGAGAGGGAATCTGGTCCAAAGAGTAACATAACCCTTTGCACACAGACACAGACGCAACTCAGCAGAAGAAAGAGCTGAAGAACTGATCTGAGGCCTCACAGAGCAGTCTGTAAGAGATTTCTCTTCCTTAATCCCTTAATCAATGACCAGTTTTGCACTCAGTGTCTCTGGTGGCCACTGAATCCTGGTCATCTGAGCAGGGGATTCCCGCAATGCAAAAAGTCCCCGCACTGCTCAAATCACAAACAGCAATCTACAGTTACTCTAAACCAGTTTGTAGCACAAGAGCTTCGGGTGTAAAACTAGACTCAGACCTAGCTCATTATTATTAAAAACATTTCAAGCTGCTTCAAAATATAGCTTTCAAATTTTAGTAATGGAAAATTGTCCTTTCTCTTCTCTGTTTTATTAAACACAGCAAATGAGCAGAAACTTGGGCTACAAGCCCTTGGATCTGAGCACTTTTGTCAATGTCTGACTGCCTTCACCACTTTCTGAAGCACACGGAAGGCATTCCTGAGGAAAGATTAGTTTTGGCTTCACTTTGTCACACTTTGGTTAACTTGAAGACACAACATAGCTCACTGCTTGAAAAGGCAAAACAACAGGCATTCTTTAAAGTATTAGGATAAGGAATTTGGTTTAATGGTTACAATACTGAGCCACAGTCTTGTGGATCTGGATGTGACTTTTTCAGGAATACGCATTAATAGGAACACAGGAAGTTCTTCTTAAATAATAGATGCTAAACAAGGCAAAAGAATTTCATCCTACAAACAGAGGCAAACTGACTGTATCCCAAGTGTAACTGTGCTTCCCAAAGGATTTGCACCAAGAATTTACCTACTTAGTTGAACATTTTTTTAACCAACCCTCCTATTATAAAATCTAACTTTTTTTAAAAGGCATTTATGTCACCATATCATAGTATGATACATTTGACTCAATTAAGCAGTCAGAAAGAATCATGTTTATATTATAAAATTTTGGCTAATGTTACATAGAGAAAACAACTTTAATCTGCATAAATCAATTTCAAAATAAATATTGCAAGCTAATGTTCCATTTTCTTTTTTTCTGCATCTTTGTCTTTAGGCTTGAGCACTAAGTGATGAAGGAGTTTATCTCATACATAAGACACTAACACTAATCTACTCCCTCCCCAAAACATCAACAAAAGGAGCTATGGGTCATTGAGCCAAAAAATTAAATGCTGAAATGTACATCCAACAACGTTACCCTTCACTAGCAGATATCCTGTGGAGAAAAAAAAAAAGTCAAACAAATACACTTCTAACGTCTAGCCAAAAGAAAACATTCAGAAAAGAATAGGCTGAAATTCAGTCCCACTCTTCAAGGACGAAAGGTATCTTGTTACAGCTTCAAATCTTCCGTACTGTCTGCTTAAACACAGCTAGAACATGTGGAGAAAAATTTATGGGACTTTATCATGGTTGGCTTGGGGGAAGGAAGAGCTTTCTCCGTGAGGTCAGGCACAGGAAATTATTATCTTTTTTCCTTCAGCTTTTCCTCACACATTCTCTTCTACAGCTAACAGGGCAGTCATTTTACCCATAGAAAACTGACTGGCCAAAGCAGTTGTAAATTAAGGTTAACCCCCACTATAAACAGACTTCCACTTCAGTGAAAAGTATGCTATTTTCCACTCAAATTCCAGTCCACATTTCAGCTGTAGGTTCGCACCTGATTAGCTTCAAGCACCATATATTTGACAAAGTGTTGCAGTCTAAAGAAAAACACAAAAAAACTTGTAATTGTACTGTTACCCCTACTATTATTTTACTTTACAGGCCTTCTCCTTAAGGGGGCAGGGGAGACTGGGACACAGAGGAAAAAGCTTAATTAAATAATATAAAAATTAATTACTCTCCCAAACAAATTCATCGTGATTTTATCAATGGGAAAGAGACTGAATTTTAAAAGTATGTATTGTCTAAAAGCTGTCCCTGCAGTGTTCTCAGTTCAGCAGTTATTCATCCAGCAACTCCAGTCAAAGCTCAAGGCAGCAAGCTAAGAACAGGACATCACCAGCCTCACAGGAAAACGGAACTGGAAAACATTTTGAGGAAATGTTGGGGGAAAAATAACATTTACTAACTAAAATGAAAACAGAAAGATCAAACACAGCCACCATACAGTTCATCCTTTTCTAAGCCCAGTAGGAATTTAAGAGAATTTAAAAGAATTTCTTCATATTGAATCGGACAAAGCTGTGAGTAACTTCATTGTAGTTTGAAGTGGATTTAGGATAATTGCTGTCCAGAAAATTGATAGTTGGAATGGCTCTAAGCACAAAACCACAAGTGTTCTCTAGTCACAGAAAAGGAAAGAGCTAAAAGACATCATATGACATTTCAGATAGCTACAGAGAAATAGAAGGAAAAATAGGTACAAATGCTTGTAACTAAAATACATTTACTAAAAAAATATATCTAGGCCTGGAGTCATTAAATGGATGCATTAATAAGAATATTTATAATATTTTAAAACAACTTTCAAGTAATGCACTGAAGAAGACCAGAGAACAATAATCAAGGAATGATGAAAGAAAACACACATCTACTCAGCATCATTTAAACAGTTATGATAAATGAAATAAAATTTTGCTAGGCAATACTGCAAGAAATGCTATCAAACTTACAGTTCTACTGCCCACACTGGAATATTTTTAATCACTAGCAGGATAAATCCTGGGCACAACATAGGAAAAGAGAAAGCAGAAGATTCAAATTTGAAATGAAAAAAATTTATCATCCAGTCTATTTTCCTCATTAGTATTTCAGTATCTAATGCACTTAAGTTCAGGCTGGAGACAAGCAATTCTCATTGCCTGCCCTCCAAAATAATCTGATCTGTACATTTCTTTTTCTTAAAATTCCCTTTTAAATATAAATTCATTGTGATATATTTCCCTTAGTACATAGTAATATAGTAATGTGCTTCTATATAATCTGTCTTTGATCTACAAGTTTGACATGAATTCCTTAAATCAGAGTAGCATTTTAGGGGAAAAAAAAAAAAAAAAACAGCTTTGAAAGATGCATCATTTTTCCAGAGAATTCCAACAAACTTTGGACCTCATGTTTAACAAGACCAAACTTCAGCTGTATTAAAATGAAATCCAAACCTAGTATTTCACATTCCACCAAGAAGACGGAAAGGAAGAAGGACCACGAGAAGCAACCCTCTGCATGCATGAAAGGCACCCTACCACCACTACCAATCTCCTTTAGTCACATTAACTGCCAAGCAGCTGCACCCCCACCAAAAAAATCTCAACCAGACTAATCTCAGTTTATTAGACTTTTTCAGAGGACAAGATCTTTGGTAGCAGTTTGTCATAGCTCATACAAATATTTTAATTTTCCAAAAGAAAAGGAAAATGAAACCATCTCTCTGGTAATTAATACACAGTTCAATATAAAATATTAATGTACCTTCAAACACTGATTATTCAGAATTCTTTTTTGTAAGTGCTTTGAAATTTGAAGTTCATTTTGCACTAAATGTGCTTATTTCAGTTTCAGCAAGAAGACTGGTTATAAGCCAGCAACTGAAAAGTTAAATGAAACTAAACCAAAAAGTTGTATTACTTTCTTAAGTCTTCTATTTTCAGTGTATCGCCCTCTCTCTTTAACTTAATCCTCAAAAATATAATTAGACATTTTAGAACAAAGACCTTATGCTGAAACACAAGTTCTTCATCTTCCAAGGTTGTTCCTTGGTGTCACATTTTTATAAATTCTGTTAATGTCACACACTGTCAGTGCATGGCAAAGGTTGCTATTACAGCCTGGAACACCTCCCCAGTGAATGCAAACCCAGTGAGCCCCCAAGAACTGCCCAGCAGCCACAGTTTAATAAAGCAAGAGTCATGCCCTGATGACCAAGGCTTCACTTAAGAAACAGTAAAACACATGAGCAAGAGCTTCTCTGAGTTTTCAGTTAAGGGGAAAAAAACCAAAACCCTTCTTTTGAAAAGCTAGCAAGTCTAAAGCACAAATAAAAACTAGAAACTTGGCAACAGAGTAAGTTTTTATAGCAGAAGTGTAGAATTAAAGCAAGAGCATTCAAATTTGCCTACATCTAAAAGAGCCTCCTCAGAACCACGAAAACTCTATCAAGTGATAATTTGTTGAGTGTGCTTTAGCACTGCAATTTGTATTTAATTACAGTTCCACAGTTATTCCTTAGTTAAGCTATAATGCTCTCCAGGCAGAATGCATCTCACAAGCTTTATTGCATGCCAAGGGAAGAAAACCTTGCTTCTTCCATCACCAGAAGGGCAGCAAAATTTCCCATGAAGTCACTACTACGTTACAGAAATTGTACTTTTTAATATTACTTTTATATACTTGGACTGAAATTCATACATCACCTGAAATCAATGAAGATTTAATCAAAAGCTCAATTTGCATCTAGAGTCTAAGCCTGCAATAATAATTTAATATCACTGAAAATGTAATCAATTTCATAGGAGATAAACAGGGGGCAAAGGGTAATATTATCATAAAAACAGAGCAACTGCCATATTCAATCCTTTGGGATTCTTTAGATCCTGCTATACTAGACACTTATGCTTCATTTAATCAAGAACTTCAGACAACAGACGTAACTGTATGTTTCAGAAGCAAATCAAGGCCCATCAGTCTGTACATTTATAAAAAAACTTTCCCCACTTCCCTATCTGTGTCTTAGGCATTTGTTAAGCCTTGAAGCACAAGTTTTAATGTCTCTTCCAAAGAAAACTCTCAGTATTTTTGCAGTAATTGGCATTAATGTTAATATTTCCTATTCCAATGATGTCTCTTATTTGTTAGTGAGGAGAACATGATCCACACAGCAGCACATATGAAGTACAGAAGATACACAGTGTTCACACAAACACATTCAAATGATGAGCTGTCCAAAAATTAAAACAACTATTAACAATGAGGAAAAGTTCCAAGCTCAGAAAAATCTCAAATTACATTTTTCAGTTCTGCGACTGCAATTTCTTTCAAATAACAAAAAAATGCTAATGAATTTGCACTGAACTGAATTTAACACAAAACCAACACTCTGAACTTAGGAAGTGAAACACATCTTCAGTAATACAGAGAAAAACACACAGATAAAACCAAGAAAAAATAGGGAATGCATAAGGTCTCCTAACAACACAGGGGAAATATTCCCAGCTCCTTCATCACGTTTCCCTTACAAGACCACATCAGTCCTTCCTGCTCTAAACCAAACCCCATTTCAAAGCAAACTTTTCTATCATTAGGCTGTCATCAGTCAAGCTGTGCTCTGCTACAGAGAGTACTTTGTTTAAAAAAAAATTAAAGCCAAAATACCAGGTTCTGTGAATTTTCCTTAGAAAGGAGATCAAACTCATGACATCTTAACAAAGCCACATCACCAAATAAAATAAAACCTAAAGCAAGTAAAAGAAACAACTAGTTCATGAGATAATATAAGTTACTAAAAGCACACTAGGTGCAGATCTATGTCTGGAAATAGTTGCCAGCTACAGGATTTACATTTTGTACTAAAGTTCAAAACAGAACTTCCCTGATCTGTGTGCCAAGTTGTATAGGAAAACCAGAAAGCTTTGGTTGTCTCTGATATGCATCTGCCATAACTAAAAATCTGTTCTGCTAAAATATCACAGAAGCCACAACAAAGTTTTTTTCCATATATAGGCAGTGAGGGTCTAGTCATGTCAATACCTCTACCCACCTGCATCTGGGAGACCTCTTAGTATTCCTAGAGGAGATGCCATCATGCCTAACATTCAGGCTATATGGATGGGCTTGGACAAGTCTGTTTACTATATTGACTGTATGGGTGAGGAGCTGTAAAATGAGGTCAAAATTAAAGGTAAACAGAAAAGATTTAGTACTGTTTCATATTTAAAGTTACTTTTTAAAAATGAAATCTTTGTAAGATTTGCCTGTTAAACCTCAGAAATCTCACTGCTCTACGACACTGCTGACCCACTGTGGACCACTGGGTATTTATGTAAAAAATCCTTTCTTTTGTCATGTTTTAGATATTGGTTTTCCTGGTTCTTCTGAATTAGCTTAGACAAAAAGGCAGACCAGCTTGCAAGAGTGAAGGAGTCTAAGTGGTGCTGACTTTTTCACATTTCAAATGCAAATTATTTATTCAACTACACAATGCCAAATAATTTTTTTAAAACTTTGTAAAACACATTCCCACAGCTAACCCTTTTGTAAGTACAGAATGGAGCAACTATATTAAAAAGCTACCTAAAAATGTTATTTTCTTAGTACCTACGGCAAGTAAATTAAGGTTTATATGAGGTCATTTGCATAATAAATATAAAACCAGTATTAAATAGCAATAGCTTCTTCTAAAATGGCTTTTGACACTTCTTCCTCTGATTCAATGAACATGGTACATTGCACATAATTCTAAAGCAGCTACAAAGTCCTAAACACTTTTTCCATCAGAATAGTCTCCATAATAACTACAAAGACAACATTTAAGAAGCAATAATAATACATGCAAAAACTGTGGTTATATTTTCTAAGCTTTTATATTAAGATTTGACCTAAAACACCAATTAAGATAGTAGATATTCAGATGCTTACTATAAACAACAAAACCAGTATCATGTACAGAATTTTGGAAAGAAAACAGAAATTATCATTATGTAGGAGAGAACCTGGCTGCAGTACCCTAATACACACTTTCAATAAAGACTGGAGAGGAGGAGACTGGGACACCCCAAATTATCACAATATTATAGAGTCATTGCTTTATAAGCAAATAAACTGCATTTCTAAAGACAGAAGAAAAACTATACAAACTTTGTCAGAAGTTATTAAATGACAACACAACACTGTAAGTTAGTTAAGCTTCATGACATCATGAATCTTCAGTATTGTGTCCCTGCTGCTTTTCTGAACCAAACTGGTTGTGTGGATATGAATGAATAGTTCACATTTTCATATGTATTACCAGAGGACCAAATATTCAAGAGAGCCTGCAATTTGCTGGGACAACTGCAGGAAATGTGTTTTTCATCCATGCATATTCAAACACTGCTTTCTTTATAAACATTAATAGAAGTGTTGATGCATCTAAGACCTTTACACAAGAAGATACAAGCTGGCAGCAGTAGCAAAAACACAAGAGGTGTGGCTGGTATTAGAAACATGGATGTGAATTCAATTTTTCAAGATGATCCTTCTTTAAGAGTCAATTTTGGTTTTGCAATCCAGTAAGGAACATCATGCCTCATACCAAATTCAGGGGATAAGCTCTGCAATAGAGCTGAACAACATTTGTCTTCTCTAATCATGATGCCTTGCATTTTTAAGATTTACACTAATTAAACTAGAAAAGGTCACACAACTGAAAATGTTCATGATTTGGGAAAGACTTCATAACAAAATCTTTCCTGTCTATCACTAATCTTCTATACACAGTAACTGTCACTTTGATAAAGTGTCTCTGTCAGCCTGCTTGTGATTATACACAAGAAGCTTCAGCCTTTATCCGCTGGAAGAGTTCATGAGCTTTTTCTTGCAAACCTCAGTGAGACAGAGCCACAAAAGAGAGGAAGAGGAAGCAAAACCCAGCACTCCTCAGGATTACTCTGTCATCTGTTCAGGAAATAATTTCTTTGCATTTTAAGAACTTCAGATTTAAATGAAGGATTTCAGTACTGAAATTCCAGAATAAAAATATGTCTATATTTACACAGATAGGAAAAAGAGGAAACAGAAAATACCACCTTGGTTCTAATCTCAATCTTTGAAGATCAGCTGCAGGGTGATCTGCAGTTCTCATGTCTCTCTCTCCTCAGGGGTTATCTGATAATATTGTTATTCTTCCGATGTTTGAAACCTTAAGACCCTCTATAGAGGGTCCACTTCTTCCTCATCCCATATAGCACCTTGAAAAAAATGGGACCAGAAAGCATTAATTATGTCTTAAGACTCTGACAACAGCCAGTGAAAATGCCCTATTTCACATTTACAGATAACTGGTGAGAAATTGATATGTCTTTAGTTTAGTTAGGAATTTGAAAGGATATTGGGATTGAGCCCTGTGTTCTGAAGTCCTACACAAATCTGAATAATCTTCCAGGCATAACCCAGAAAGCTGCTTCCTCTCTGAATCTCTTCTTCTCCAACTTTTCTTATTATGTAGAAAACTTTTTCCCAACAGCCTGTTTTTTTCTCAGGTATTTAATGGGTCATTTGAAAGAAATAAAAAGATGAAGAGAAAAAAAATTCCTACCCTTCACATCACAGTGACTGCACAGGATCAGGAGGAAAGCCTGCATTGCAGCACAATTCTATCAAACCTTTGGGCCTTTCAAAGGCTGCAGTAATGCCTTCCTATTCCTGAAGGAGGTGGAAAAAAAAATAAAAATCACACAATCTAACCAGTCTGAGAACAGTGGGCTTAAGAGTAAGTGTTCATTCAGCACAGATGCTGACAGAGCAGGTGAAAATAAAATGCTTTTAGAACCTTTCACAATCTATTTCTGGATCAAGTTCCCAGCTTCATATGGTTTCCTGCCACTTTGAACTACACCTTAATGTAGCTACCTCTTCAAACAGTATTCAGTATAGCAGACACAAAGAAAAACTACAGAAAGTACCAAAAAAGCCCCACAACTACATATGAACCCAAGTACGTGCGTTGTTGCCATTCAGCCCAGACCCAGGAAGTTTTTCCCAGGGAAACAAACCTTAACTTAAATAACTCTTACCTGCTGTACAACATAAAAAGGAAACCAACAATCTAGCACCTTGTGTAAGGAAACCATATCCTTAAGCGGAGGAGCTAACATACATATATCAAAATATACTAGAAATCTCCAATAAACTCACTTCCAAGACAGCCATGCCATAGCTCTCTTTCAACAAAACCCAACAATCAGACTACAGCTACATTTCTTTCCCTTCTCATATGCAGGCTTTCAGGATATATTCCTCTTTTGTCCCAGTCCTCATCTTTTCCTTTTTCAATTAGGACACTACAGATTGCAAAGGCTAAGAGGAAGCATGCCTGAGCCAAAAGAATTTTCAGTCTAAAGAAAACTAGTACAAAATGAACTTCAGAACTGCAAGTTAAGAGGAAGTTGGTCAAATTCAGTGTTCAGAAAATAGAGCATAAGCCTTTCTGTGGGAAAGCTTCTCCATAGTAACTAAAACTGCAATCTGAGCATTGACTGACTGTCAAAAATACCCTCAATATAAAAACAAAGTACAAAAGCCTCTGAAAAGCGAGATATTTCAATGACCCAGAAAAAGAGGACAAGAGGAGGATCCTCTAAGCATTTACAATTTCTTTGCTGCTGATCTATTTTACTAGTAAGGAATGACAGAAAAAAAAATATAGCAAAAGATTAAATAGGTATTTAACATGTTCCAGGTAACATTATTATGGCAATTAGTAAATTGGTGGTAGTGCTTCTCCAGCAAGAGGTAGGATCAATGCAGCTGACTCTCAGCATTAGAATTAGGGATCAGACAACTGTTCATCCCTTAAAACTGCTAAGCTTTAAAAATTGGTCTGTATTTTTTCATGCTGAGTTTCTGCCTTGTCTTAATTTCTGAAGTATTTTAATTTCAATCAGAACAATTCAGTTGTTTAGTCCTTGTAAAAAAGACAGACTTTATAAGAAAAGTTTCAAAGACTGGTGTTTCCAAGAAAGGGTCTGGGGTAGTTTTGGATAATGAAGATACATTCTCTGACCCTCAGGATAATTTCTAAATACATCTCACACATCTTTCCAGATTGCTTATTTTTTTTAAATACAGCTAAGGCCCTAAAAGGGTCTGATCTGACCGACCATTCCTTCTTTCCCACTCCACAAGGAAGAACTCCTGAAGAAACGTACACCACCATGGAGAGTAAAGCAGCCCAAGGAAGCAGTCATTGTCACAACTATGACTGCCTCCTGTAAGCATCAGGACAAGGTATCATCAGAACTTTTTTTTTTTTGCAAACACACATAGTAAGGAATCTGCTTTTAAAGAGGGGACTGCTTGTAACACTGAAGACCAAAATTCTAGTGGAACGATATTTCAAAATTCATGTGTGCGAACTGTTTCAGCCACTAAAGCATTGCACCCTGATAAAGTGTACCTCTATCCAGAGTGATCACATTGTGCTTCGAGGTTTTTCTTAGGATTCCCAGCAAAAAGGAAACACCACACACATGCCAGTCACCAGGCCACCACAGGAATGAGAGGCACAGCCACTACCATTAACCTGGCACATCCTACAGAACATTCCCCAGTAACAAGGACAGTAGGGAGAGGAAGCTTGCTGCAGCTCCAGCTTGCCTTTGCCTCCCTTCTGTAGCGAGGCAATGAGCATGAAAAAAATTGTTACTGTCATTTTCCCTACCATAAAAACCATAGTAAAAATCATACTAAATGATAGGGAAAAATGAACTATGGCCAAGAACACTCCATTAAGTCGGCACTCTGAAAGTCTCACAGTTTCTTTTTGCTTAATATTTTGTACATTACAGCAAGTTTCCCTAATAACATACAGCTCAGATTCCTACATTTCCAAGGCCTTATTAAATTAGCATAGGTAAATATGAACATTTTCATATGGTATTAAAGACAAATATTCAGAATTGCAAGTGAAAATAAAATCACATCTGACCCTGTACTTAAAATACAAGCAATAATAAACTTGATTTATTAATATTACTGAAAAATAAATTACATGTTCATAAATTAGGTATCTCTTGAACAATCAGGAATTTTTATCCAAAACATTGGGGGATAATGTGGAAAGAAAATCTTTCCATTTATTATGAAATTGAAAACAAACCAAAAAAAAAAAAAAAACAACCCACACCACAGGCAACTGTATTTTCCCCAAGATCATTAAATATAATCTTGAAACAACTATCCAACCTTCAAAGAATTTCTCTACCCTAGCTGAAACCAGGACAGAAACTTTGCTATTTTTCCTTGCAACTGATTTCATTTGAGAACTTCCTAGCCAAGAAGAAAATGTGATGCAGCATAAAATCATGCAAAATCAATTAAACCTATATAATTATCAGTACATCCATTTTTTTAACAATAAATTGTTCAAAATTTCAAGAAACTGCAAAATAAAATCTTGATGAATTTTCCTTAAAAATCCATGATTGTTTTCCTGCTCTGTACAAGTTGTAATAAATTATCCTCAGCTTCAAAATAGTTCATTCCTGTGAGACTGGTTTCAGTTTCAGGATTGCAACTGTGTGGTAACCGCTTCTCTTTCTGTTGTTTTCCATTTCCAAACGTAGGCTTTGATCCCCTTGGTCTTGCTGGTAGAGCAGTCGCCTCACACACACAGTCACTCTTTGAAGCCTTCCAACAGTGCCAAGAAAGAAGCAGGCTATGGCAGCAGGCTCAGTATTCTCTGGTTATGCAACAGATTAGATCATTATCAACAAAACTAGATGCCTCCAGCAGAGAAAAGAAATGGGGAATTTGAGAGCAAGTTTTTCTTTACTTTTTGTATTAAGGGTGGCTGCTTGGTCAGTTTGAAAGGACGAAAAAGTTACCTGCAATTAAGAGCTGGTCATATCAGATAAGATTACACGTCAGAGAAAAGCTCTATAATAAATATTGCTGTCACATTTACCACTCAGTTCTGTTCCTTCCTTGGCACCAAAGTTTTCCCATTCGTTGTGTAATGCAAAAGAAATACTTGGCTCAAACTAATGCAAATAATTTAAGAAGCCTGATTTAGCCACGTGGATTTCATTCCCCATAGATGAATGACCATGTGCCAGTGGGATGCAGGAGAAGGGTCTGAATTCTCACATACCTGCAGAAAGAATCTGTGCTTCTTATCTATGATAATATTCATTTGCCCACAGCCTGTGTATGTGGATGTCCTACACATCTGTCACATATCTGTCTTCTCTAGTTGTTCCAACAACTTTTAAATCATCAATTAAAGATATTTCAGTTCAGACTTCCACTTCAGTTAAAGGATAAAGCACCTACTGATTGGGCATGCAGTGAAGATAGGGATTTTGAGCAGAAAAATACATACAGAGTAATTTCTTAAGGGAATGCCTTGTATAGCTTCATCTTACAGATAATTTGGTGAAGTGCTACACTGCATGAAACAAATCCCCCGAGTCAAGTTCTGACAATGAATGTATAGTGAGAAGGAGAGATCAGAGACTATCGAACAGATTAAGCAATTTACTGTTCGTATGTAAGAATTCAGTCACTGAGGCTTACAAATGCATGCAAATAAAACCAAAAGACTTTGAGAATCCTAACTAAAAACTTTATAGATTCTACAAAAGACATTAAGAGTATTTAGATACTGGTTATAGGAAAAAAGTAAGTACAAAACAGTTTAATATAGAAAAAACTATATGGTTACTCTTAATAAGAAAGAATATTCTTATAGTGTTTCAGTGTGTTAATTCTAGATCATTAGACATTTTTTAACTTAGAAAGCACTACAGAAGTTGAGTTTTGCTTTTCAAGTTCCCACAAAACAAGCACTAAAAGTATTGTGCATCTGGTTATATTACAAGATGAATGTAACTCTTAAAATTACATTACCCAATAAAAGAAATACTATTAAGAACGGCAGAAGTTACATGATCAGTGTAATTTGTTTACAAATGCATATTATCATGAGATCATCAGTAGCTTAAAGAAAGTCTAGAAATTATAAGCTCTGTGTTTTGGGCTTTACTTGCAGGAGATACTTTCCAGACATGAGATTACTCTGTTTTTTGGGGTTTTTTTAATTATTTCTTATACATCTGGAAAATATTAGGTCAAATAAATTATAAGCATAATAATGAGCTCTTAGTACTCACTTGTTACTGTCCTTGCTTGATATTATAACTGAAGGATCAGAAAGCCATGTCTCCCTTTCTCTCTTAAGCAATCATACAATACTTTATTGTATGACATGACTCGAAATGTATGACATGTTTCTAAAAACACAGACCTAAATAAAATCAGGTGTTTAACTGGACTGCTCTCATCTCTATCCCATGGTCACTAATAATTAAAAACTACATATGAAAAAAATAACTGGCATTCCCCCCAAATCATGCCAGAAGAAAAATCACTGATGAGTCAAGCTAGTCTGTAAGTGGGACACAAAGTATGATTCATAAGTCATTGCTTTGGGTTTAATTCTTGAGAGAGAAAAAGCTCCATCAATAACATCAGACAGAAACTGAAACTCCCATTACAAAAACCTAACATTAAATTCAGTGTGGCTTTTCATTCTGAATATTTCTGTTATGTGTGTTCACCACAAGGGTTTGAAGCCACAACCAGTAACCTTCAGCAGCTCCTGCAGGCAGTGAAATCTTGCAGAGGACACTGAGTGTTATGGGCCACATTCCTGAGCTGTCTTCTACACAGCTGCAGGGCACAATCTCTGTGTCCACCAGTGGGGCAAAGGGAATGGGACCTTTCTGACTGAAACCACAAGAGAACACTAATTATGGTTCAACTCAGTCATTGCTAGCATCAAGTTTATCAAAGCAGATGAGAGTCACTTAATTTGCCTTTTTTTTTTCCAAATGTAATATTTAGGCAAACTGGACTACAACACTAAAAAAAGGAGATGAGTCCAATGAGATTATGGCAGAGGAATCAAGAGGAACTAGAAGTACCACCACTGCTTTCAGACAACAGAGAAGATACTAAGCACTATGTCAAAATAACCTCTGGGCCACAGCTTTGGTAGCAAATTGGGTTTTCAAGGGCATTCCCCCTCCTCTGCACTGTATATTTATCTCATGTCTTTCTTTCAGCCCACAACCAAAAACAGAGGCTTTGTGCAGTAATTCCATATTAGGCCCAAAGGACATTTATGAGGAGGATATTTTTAATATTTAAAGTACAGTAGAATATATACAGAATTCTAGACCAATAAAGAAACAAAAAATAAAGACCAGGGAGCATTTTTTCTTTAAGGAGGTAATAATACAGTAAAAGAATCTATAAAAACCTTCTTTCAAAACCCTGTATGACCTTGCTATTCACTCACATCCTTCAAGCTGACCACTGAAAAAAATATAAAGTAATATTCATTTTCCCATATGTTTATGGCAGTCCAAATGACAGCTCTGACACTGGAAATAGACTGGCAAAATATTTTATTTATCTTTAACCCCAGCTATGAAAAATGTGAGAACTCAAAAAAAATTTAAAAGCCATGCTGCTATTGGACATTTCAAAATTTAATCATACATCATACTTGTACAGCAGAAAACATGCAACAAGACTAAACTTCTAAAATGTAGCTGGATATAAATGCATGCTGCTTTCCCTGTACTGTCAGCTAGCAGGTCTTTAAAGGAAGATTATCAAAGGCACTCCAATCACCGTGATGTGAAGACAGAATAAGTGAGCACGACCTTGAGTTCTCCCTTTGTATTTCATTGCATTTTTTTAAGTATTTTTAAATCATCCAAACGGTAAGTACTAACATGGCCACTACTGAATACACATGCTTTTGAATAGGATGATGAAAATTACTTGAATGAATGTCTTTTGGCTTATGTGCTCATTTACATTCCTCTCAGGAATAATATATTAGCAATGTCACTGCTATGAACAAGTAGGTGACATATCAATAACTATCATCTATTAATAAATACTTTACTCATTCCATGAGGTTAATCTTCATATGCACCCATGAGGCAGGAAATTATAGTCAGTATTTCCCCTGGGGATGCTAAAGTCATGTTATAGACTGTCCTAGTCCATGCAGTGATTCAGGTGTCAAAGCCGTAAGTAACAAACTGTCAGAGACCCTGCCTCCTGAATCAATCACTGAATTTTGCCCATCTGATGAAAGAAACTATAAGAATCATGCTGCTTTATCATAACTGAAATTTAAAACTGATATTTATCAAAAGCTGTTAGAAGCTTAAAGATAAACTTGCCATTAAAAGGGGAAACAATGAAACCGCCATGATTTATCAACTGGTCTCTCCTTTGTCTTCCAAGGACATATGTGTGATAACTGCTAGAAAGTTACTGCTCCCTCAGATTAACACAGACCTTTATTTGGAATAAATGTCTTTTATAAGGAACTTGAGAATGTTTTCTCTCTCCAAATTTATTGACTTCTCTTTACCTGGCTCCTAGTCTTCAAATACTCCCTGGAATGTGAACAGAACACTTATCATATGAGATACTGCTAGTCTTGCCAAGAAAAGCAGGAGAAATATTGAGTTTAAAAAAAAAGAGAGAAATGTTTTGTTGCACAACACAAATCCACTGCTCATTTTCCTAGCTTGTTTCTAATAAAATTAATAAAGCAACAAGTAGGTAGGCACTCCTCTACATCTACAAGAGTTTAGTGATTGCCTTCAGAAAGGGAAAACTCTTGTGGTACTCACAAGCTGCAAGAGCATTATAAAAGTAAGATTCTATCCATATGTTAAATTTTTATTTCCAGCATATCTGTCTTAGCTCAGTAAATGTTTTTAAACTTACCAGGACACCAACTTGGAGAACTCACTTTACAACTAGTAGGAATTGCATGAACAAATCCCTTAGCAAGCTTTCAGATCTCTACCTATGAGTTGAAAGAAAAATCAGGTTGCAATTCTTGCAAGATTTCAAGGAATCTGGAATGTCACTTGTCCAAACCGCCCCCCCGCCCCGCCCACGACATCTACCCTTAATGTGTGCAGCAATGCATTTCTGTTATCACCCAGAATCCAGGAGGTGAGAATGTGAGAAATAGTGAAGTTCTAATGAATTTTTTTAAAATTGGTTAGGAGCTCAGCATGGAGATTTGAATGGGTTCAGGGGTTTGTGAAGATTCCTTCCATCTCAATTGTCAACTGCCTGCTCGTGCTGAACGTACTGATGAGGAAATCCTCAGAGCATGCAGCAGCAGCCCACTGCAGGGACCTACGTCATTGGAAATGTTCCAAAAAAACTTTGGTGCCTGAAGAGTTCTTTCCTTTCCACAAGTTCCTTAAGATAGAAGGAAATTAATGTGGCAAGTTCTGGTAAGCACAGACAATGCCACTTTTCTGTATTACCTCACCCAAGAACACCCACTTGCTCAGTTTTCAGCTGACTGAAGACCAGCTTCTTCTAGCACAGCTATTTCCTCCTACAGGGAACACTCATTTCCACTGTTGCTCTAACAATTAGAGGACAACACTAATCACTGCAAGTACTACAGGCCTATATACCCCATCACACACACACAAAACACTGCTCATTTCTACCATGAATTTCCAGCTTAAAGGGGAGTAGACAAATCAATCTTTATAAAGTCTTGAACACAGCTCTCAAAGCATATTCTTCCATAAGAGCTGGGCCAATACAAATGTTATTAAAAGCAAAGGGAAGGGGCTGGATTACCAATGGAATTATATGTTATGAAAACCATACAAGCAAATGTCAGTCTTGAAACAAAATACCAATTTAACTGTCCTCTGTGTAGGCAAAAAAGCAACCAGTAACATATTCCTTGATGAAAAACACTCCTTCTAAACTGAAAGCAAGACTAATCTGAAAATACAGGATTAAACAGTTCACCTTGTTTTGTGGAGAGTTTCACTGAGCACAAGAAGAATATTCCCTTGTGCTTTATGCAAGGGTGTTTACAGGACAAGACTGAACTGCTGAGCCATTATTTTACTTGTGGCTCAGGAATCATTCCAAAGCAAACATGAGAGAGAATACAGCAACATATATTTTCAAAATTAATCAAATGCATAATAAATTTTAAGCAATGAAATTCTGAATTTTGTCAAGGTTGCTGAAGTTCAGCTCTAGCCCTTCAGTCGATCATCAAGATTATTTACTGCCTTGCTACTACTCAGTACTGACAGACAAGTAACCCCAAAGTCACTATCACACAGCTCAAGGGCTAAATACTTCTTCCAGAAGTAAATATTTCCAGAAGGAAAACAAAATCCTGTATATTGCTGAGAGTACAAATAAGCAAACAATACAGGAAATCCACACTTTTCTGTTCTAAATACAACATTTTTCCATAAAGGGATATGTTTGCTCATATGTGAGAAAGGAGAATGAAAGTAAAGGTCCCTTATCTTTATTTCCACATGGTGGTAGCTAATCCAGTGTATGTGACAAAATGGGATCCAACAAATCTGATCTACTAAAGTGAATGTTCTGGAATCTCACGCTCATTCCCCTATCTCAGGAGTCAAAATTATTTTTATCTTCTAAACAAAAAATTATTCTATGCTTATGAGTGTGCACAACATTTAAGACTGTCTCTTCATCTTTCAAATTCTTGCTTAAAAACTACCTCTTAAAATTTTCCACAGTATTTCTTGCTATGTAGATAAACAATTTCTCACGTGTCAATGTCAATAGGGCAGTATTTGATATGACTTCCTCCAAAAGCAAGCCAATCACAAAAAAATGTGTAATATTTAGAAGATGCATGTGCTCATGATGCTTTATCTTCTCTTCATTTATGAGAAATTCTGAAATATGAGCCATCCACTATAAGAAACAACCTCTAACAACAAGAATTTAATCTACCCAAAATCCTCCTCGAGGGTCTCCAGAGAACCAGGATGACCCAGCATTTCATGGCACAGAGTCCAAACCACTGAAGCAAGCACAAGCCAGATCGGAAGAGTTAAATAAAGCAGCTAAAATTCAGCAGCCTCACGAGCTATTCCAGACTACGGTTACTGTAACCTACACTGGGTGTCCTCTGCATAAGCACCAGTGTGACTTTGTGCACTGCTGAGACTCAGTCTGTTGCAACTGGCATAAGTTGCCACAGGCGAGTAATCACAAGAAACTGACCTTGGCAAAAGCACATTTTACACTTCACTGCTGTTCAACTGTGTTATACTAAAGAGAGAGCAAGTGAGCACAAGCAGAAGGGGGAGGGAGAGAGAACAAAGGGGGATAGACAGCATAAAAGTGAATGTAGCCATTTTCAGCTTTACCTGCTTTTAAGATTTTAAGAGAGGTACATCACACCTCCAATGCACATCACAACCTACACATAGTTACATCAATTCTGCATGGTATCATTTTTAAGCCATCAGGGTCTGAGGAAATTTTTGGAGGGGGAGGAAAAAGAAAGGACACTAAGTACTAAATTAGAAATTAATATCTAGAAAAAAATTTCCCAACAAGGAGGAGGAAAGTATAGAAGACAATTACAACTTCACATTTTCTTACCACTGGATTAATGCATAAATGAGGATTTTTAAATTGTTCCTTCTTCCTGTTTGGCTACACCTGTTGAAAGTACATTTTTGAATCAGCTGCAGCTAATAAAGCCTAAATGTATTCCATGAGGTGTGCAGCAAGATGTTTTAGTCCTAATTTTTAATATTTCAGCTCAACCTTAACTTCAACTCTCAACAGCCTGGCAGCAATTTGCAGGAATTAGTATGGTAAAATCCCCACTGCTGAACATACAGTTGTGTCTGGCTTTTCTCAGCCATCTTTGGTCTCCAATGGTTTGAATCAGTTATTTCCTGCAAAATAATTTTCTTTGTTTCTGCATTACTTTTCTTTGGTATTGATTACTGCATCTCCAAAGAAACAGGACCTGGCAAAGCAAGATGGCACAGGATCCCATCATTAGTGCTAACCCACATCCTGCCCAAATTTTACAGCAATTTTAACACAAGGATCTAACCTTGAGGGTATGCTGGGTTTCCAGGACATTTGCTGGTTGAAGCAAAACACGCAGAAGCTTTGTACGAGTTCCAAAATACCGAATCACTCTCCACTTGGGAAGTGTACAAGGTATGCAAGTCTAGACAAAATAAAATGAGACCACATGCATTTTGTATCTGCTTCCTTACCGCTCTTAGGTCAGTGGCCTAAGAACTCGATGCAGCTTCTCTTCCAGATCTTGAAGTCTGCTCTTCTCCCGTGCAGCAGTTTCTCTATTCCTCATCTGGTTCCATAAATAACTCAAAACCCTGCTACAAAAGCCAGCCTTTGTTCCTCTTAAACTTGCTAACCCTTCACATCTCTGTCTTCACGAAGTCTCCATTCCTCTACTAAAACTCCCCATCGTCCATCTCAGTCCTCTAAATGTCATTACTAGCAGTAAACAGAAGTGACTTTTTTTGGACACAGCCACGTTGTTACCTTGAACCATTCCCATCTGACAGAGTCTTGTTATGGTATAATGACCTCCCCTGTCACTGGCCAGGGAGATACAAGACTCAGCCCTGACAGCAGATGGCTGATTCGCACACACTGACGCTCAGCAACTCAACAATGATACCATCACGCCTAGCCTATGAATTATGAAAACAGCAATTCTATGAAGCATGACCTAAAATTCCAAGGGACTGAAGTATTTCCAAGTCTGAACTTCAGTTCTGGGTCAAAAAGGTGTCAGCTGTGGATCTGCAGAATTTTAATCATCTCATCAGACTGTAGCTCTGTCTCTCACAAATACATGATGTTTGTAAGGCCCCCAGGCATACTTCCTGACACTGAGGCACGACTCTGTCACAGAGGGCTGGACCGGCCACAAAAATACTCACTGCTTCTGTGAAGTGTGTGAGAAATTCTTGCAGGGTCTAGACAGAGAATAAGCTGATGTCTGTCACATTTTTCTGACTGCACTTGGGCACAAAATAGGCTTATTAAAATTTTCATTTACTAAGTCCTATAGTAATTAGTTATAGTAGATAGAAAAAGATAAGCTGAAAAGGGCACAGTAGTTCTGCAACAATTTCTGTGGTCCCTCAGGCATGGCTACCTATGGTCAGCATTTCTCACAATGCCATGCAGCAAAAGAAAGAAAAGGGTAACAAAAAAAAAAAACTGATAGGTACTCATATCCAGGAAGAGCAAATCTTTGCTTATACTAGGCCAAAAGTTAGCAGATATTTATATTACGCAAGAGCACCCTCGGCTGAATGTAAGGATCTGACACCTCTTACTTCTTCAATGCATATCCTAAACAACAGGTTAGTTAGTCTCTCTCTTTGCAGCTCCCTCTGGGTCTCCCAAACCACACCATATTTTAAATGTATGTGTCAATCAGTACTGCTTGAGTCATTTGACTTTATAGTTCACTAGCTAGGATCTCATTTTTAAGTAATTTTACTCATTAGGCAGAACAGAAACATTAACTGGGTCTTCCCCATCCGTACAAGTAATTACCAATAGGCTGGCTACTGTGAGCATCTCCCTCCTCTTTCCTCTTCATTTGCCACCTCCTCCATATAAGAGAATTGCTTGAAACCGGTATATTTCCTCAAAATATACAAGGCTGACAAATCAAAATCTTTTAACATCTAAAAATTACTAGGAAGGTTTAGCTATAGAAATATATATATGGGTATGTATCTATACAAAGTATCCAGAAGATGACGATTTTGTGGTGTACTATGGCTGAAGTGTTACTAGAATGGGATTCATTTGACCAAACTATTCCTCTACTGGAAAAAGATCAGTTTGTTTGAATTACATTTACCTTTCTCGAAGTGTTTAAGAAAGAAGTCTCGTCTAATTTAAACTCATCCAATACAACATAATGATATCCTTGAAGTCGAGAGAATCAGGAGAGTCTTGCTTTTCCTTCTAGTTGTGAATATTGAGTGTAATCTAGAAGAAAAAGAAAGTGGGAGAAAAAAAAGTTTGGCAGGCAATCCATTATCTTTTCAATGGGTCAGTATTTTCAAAATCCTTACAGAAAATGGCCCTGACTCCTGAAGTTTAAAACAAAACCAAAACCAAAACCAAAAAAAAAAAAAAAAAAAAAAAAAAAAAAAAAAAAAAAAAAAACCATCTTGAAATGCTTTGCATATTCTGCTATACATTTAAAATTACTATCAGGGAATTTATAACTTTTTGTTAGGACCTATGGAAGAGAAAGGCTACAGTCTCTCTGATGTGAAGCACTAATACACTTCACAAAGCTAGTAGCAAGTCTTGAAACAGAACTAAAACTATGAAAAACATAAAATATCCTTTTCTCCTACTAGACACTTCAATTAATCAATAGCTATTGGTGAGTAAGTTAAGTACGCAGCAGCTTTGTTGAATAAGCATGCTTTAGTCTGGAAGCAGCTGTGAGAAGTTCACCGAATTTTATTCTCTGCATTGTCCTGCTGCCTCTGGAGTTTCCACTATTCTAAGGAACATCACTTTTTCTGGACAGCACATTGAGCCCGTAATTTTGCAGATACTCATTGGGTATAGTATCAGATCAGTCTTTCTAGTTCTTTCAGTGACAGCAAGCAAACTCACAAAAGCTTTGCCTCAGATTTCACAGGCATGTGTGTGCCTCTCTCTCAGTACCCAGGCCGACGTGCCAATATGTAGGATTAAACTTTTTCCAAGGTTGAATAAGCCACCATCTGTCTATCTTGTGTGGTGCTGTGCGCCATCCGGGAGACTTGTCCCTTAGAGCATGTTTCTACCATATGTCACTCCTGAGTGATCAGTTATGCCAAGACATTTGGGAAAAAATGACTAAGTCGAGCTGGAAAACCCTTTCTGAATTCCAGAGGAGGTTTGCCAAGCCTGTATTTGCAAATAACTTCACATCCACTGGTTTTTGCATATATCGTACAAAACAATAAATAATAACCTTTACTCAGACAGACATGAGGTACCTGCCCTCCACTGTCCAGAACTCAGGGACTTTTTAATAAGCCAAGGGATTCAAGTATGACACATCTCCAGGAAAAATACAAGAAACTTTTACAGTGATTTTCACGATAACTAACTTAATAAAGGAAAAAAAAAAGCAGATTATAAGAATATATTTCAAGAAATACTCAGTTTGTTGTTTTAAAGCCACAACAAACCAGTAATTTCTTTCAGAATACTCAACTAAAAATACCTAAGGCAACTGAATACGAGATTTTTTCCTAATAGTAACCATCCAACAATGACCATCTAAAGTGCTCACCTGCACGCAAAGTGATCACTGAAACTAAAAGTTAAACTGCTGATACAGTCCATGCAATTAGAATTTGTCTAATAAAGAATATGACTCTATCCTATTTTAGATTTAAAGAACCATTTTATGTTCCAATTCCTCAATTATTAAATTAAAACTCAAGCCAACATCATTCTTACAGCCAGCTCAAGGCTGCTCATTTACATAACTGACTTTCAAGGGCACTTCGTTACACAGCAATTAATACCAGAAAAAAATCCACTGGATCTGCTACCTAATGTTAAGGAAGACATTCTTGAGAACATTAAAAGAAGAAAGAAATTAGTAAGTCGTGATTACAGCCTCCCTGAGTAAGATTAACATTGAAAGGAAATCTATTCCTAAGGGCAACAGGAGAAATATTAAATACGAGAAGACAAATTATTGGAATTATTATATTTAGTGACAAAAGTGAGATGAGGAGCAGTAGCAAAGTCCAAGAGAGAACATCGACCTTTGTGTTTTGCCTTCAGAATTTGGACAATCATTGAAAAAGAGGGAAGATGTGAAACAAGGACTCACTACAGCCCACTGAGATTTGTAGAACAAAACACATCAAAAAGCAGAAAAAGTTCATGCTAAACAAAGAAAACCACTACTGAAAAAAGGTTATTATTAAAGGAAAATGAGGTAAATTATCACCTCAGAATGGATTATGTTTTTTTTTTAATGTATCTAATTTAAACTGTCTCCTTATGCACAAAGAGTGAAACTTGCAAAGGTGAGGATGTTGGTAACAAATTAGACTGCCAAGGAAAGAAATCCTCCTACTGCAACATGGACTTGCTGAATGGAAAGAAGAGAGGAAAATAAATATAGACCAGCTAGACAAATCTGAACTACTTGCCTACGTAACACACCTAATGATATTGAAGCCAGCATATTTTTTGAAAGGCTCAGCTCATTCCTGGCCCACTCCGACAGCCTGAGGCATTCACACTGTGGAGCCAAGAGAGACTGGAGAGGCTGGTTCTGCAGCACCACAACTTTCTGCTAACACTTCTTATTCCAACAAGAAACCTTTAGGGTAACATGCACCTGCCCTAATGTCCTCCTTGCTTCTTGCATCCACCTACAGGTCCAAATAACCTTCCCTTCAGGATGAAACGTGATTTGCACGTAAGACTGACCAACTCAGAGGGTTGCAAATAGGGACAAGAGGGGAGGAGGGAAATTCATCAAAGCTGCCAATTAAGAAAATTCTTATTCTGGGAAGAATTTGCTCTATGAAGCCGGTCAACAGCTTCCTCACAGAAGGAGCAGCCATGCAGCTTCTGCACTGTCATCTCTTGCCAGAAATACAGCAGAAACAAGAGTTTCTCTTGAGCTTCTCAAAAAGCATTGTGGAGATGCACACATATCAGTAAGGAAAAACTATGGAGCAACATAAAGGGAGAAAACATTGAAATACGGACAAATATTAACATTTTTCTTTCCCTTTATTTTCGCTTGGGGAGGATCCACCACCGATTTGTCCCACGCCAGTGCAGACATCCAAACAGGAATCTTATCATTCTTTGGAAATATGATGCTTTTAAATTTGGTTTAATCGCTAGGAGTTCCTTGGAAATTCTTGGCACACACAGGCTGTTTTCTTTTGTGTTCCACTTCAAGTATGTACTAAATCTCAACACTGTCTGCTGTTCTCACAAACTTTTTAGGAAACTCTCAAGTCTCCTGGAATTCAAAAGCTCAGGATTCCAATAATCACATGCAAACCCATTCCTCTAGAAATAAATTCACTCTGTGGCACAATTAAATGTTTCTGTTACATAAATGCAAAACTTAACTGAAACATCTGCGGATAAATACAAGACTGTGACACCTCAAAGGCAGCAACAGTGAAATTTATTTCCACAGGAAACCTCATTTAGTGGGTATGACTACAGAGACAGTGTTTAAAGACAACCCTTCAAGCTCAAGGCCAAACTCAAAGAGCAGTTATGTCCTCTGAGCCACCCATCTGCAGGGTATTTCATGTATTCCCACAATCATTCATCACAATTCGCTCCCCCGTGGAGACTCTGGCCCCTACTTGGCAAAACTATTTTATTTCAGTGACCATGATGTAAGGGAGAAAATGCAGGTTGATGGGAAGCTATGAAATGTCTCTAAAAACTGCCAAGCAGCCAGTCCTCTAACATAAAGTCCATTCTGCAAGGGCTATGGTACTGCAACATAAAAAGAGTTTGTTTTTCAAAAATGTTAATGCAATATTAAAACAATACATATTCTCTTTTCTTGTGAATAATCAGTACTCATAAAGTAACTCAAAGAAAATCTCTATGTGCCATGTGAAAGTAGCTTGGAGTTACCTTTGCTAGGGGTGCAAAAAGAGGGATTTTTGAGGCAGAGATAAGGCTTGTTTTTTCCAATCACAGAGATAAAGCAGTTTTCCTCACTTCGCTTTCCTCTTCCTCACTTCCCCCCTCCTCCACACAAAACCCAAGAAAAGCTGCCATTGCTTTAGGTCAAAGGAAAAACAGGCCCAGCTGCCGTAAGCCAAACAACGTACAGGTTTGCTATCTCCCCTGCTGTTTTGGCTCGAGCTCTTCAGACTGGAAAATTCAGAAGCACGATCTCCCAAGCTCTATAAATGCCAGAACCATCTAAGAGGAAAATAGGACAAGGCCACCCCCAGGCAAGTTTGTACCAAAATCTGCTGGCTGCAAGGCAAAAATACAGTAAACATTGCATAGGGACAGACTGCTCCTCAGAAAATATTCCACAAGAACAATATAGCTTACAAAGAAAGGCTGCTCTAAGGGGACTTCTGGAGGGAAAAAATTGCAATGTTTTAAAATCCTTGTGAGGAGTTAGCAAGCTAATGGCACACTCAATGCCAAATTGTTTGACAGGCAATATGCTTTTGACATTAACCCAAAGAAGAAATGTAAAAGCAACATTGAATGTTCTCCATGAAGTGGTAACAAATTTGGTATCCTAGAATAGTTCTGCAGTTCACTAAGGAAATTTTGCTTTTGTCTGAACAATTGATTACATGGAATAAAACACGTTATAGAAACAATTAATCATCAATATCACCACCTTGTCTTTTCAGGAAGGACAATTTTAGTTAAATTTTTGCAGTCTTTGAGAGATGAACTTTGCAACTGACTGCAGTATGTTTTAACGTGCTCTATACTGACTCAACCTTGAAAAACAAGCCAAAAACAGAAGTTGAAACATCCTTTTTCCTGTGTAGCTCCAATTTGCAGTAGCAAGAAGCTAAACAACATGCTCTCCACCAGATGGCTGAAATAAAAAGAACACTCCTTCTGATTAATTAGGAAACAAATGAATCTGCTGTTAGCACAACAAGTTACCATCAGGAAACCTGGGTTCCCATTAAACTTTGATATTTGTGCTTTCTCTGCAACTGTGTTCAAGACCATCCTCAGATTTGTCTCTCATTTGAGAAGCAAAGTGTTACACAGCAGTCCATCACACACAAGCATCACACCAGCCACTCCATAACCAAAAGGGGTACTGGCCCTTTTCACAGACAAGTAACACCATAGTTTTCCTAAAAGAGAAAGCATCCATCACAGTAGAAACAAATTAAGGTCTCCTAGTGCTGTGAGGAGAACTGATGGGTAAAACCACACATCCCTTGTCAGGGTTCAGTGAGCAGTGGAGGCTCATGCATGCACACCCAAGCTCTCCAGCTGGTCCTGGAAACAGAAATCCCCAGAGCAGATATAGTACAAGGAGCAAGGATGTGACAGCCCAAGCAGCAGAGGCCAGCCCATGGTTCCCTGCCAAGGGAGGCTGCCAATGATGACTGTGAACATCTCAAGTGAAGGTTCAGGATCCAGTGCAGGCACTGGGATGGAGAGGGATGATGGCATAAAGCAGGTGGAACTTGCACAAAAGATGTGCAAGTGCATGCACTTAGAACATGAATATAATGTTTGCTGCTACTGAGGCGAGTGACTTTGGGAAGAAGGAAACTGAGCTTACCTGACCCAGGAAGGTGCAGATAAAAGCTCTCGGCACTGTCATTATTCCTCTGGTTTTCTGCACGAACAACTGCTTTTTTACACCAGAAGTTAAAGAAGGACCATTTCAGAAGCTTGCTATGGGAAAGAACCCACCACGTTTCAGCTAAAAAGGACAATTCCACCTTCTTTACTGATAACGTGTGCGCCTAAAGAGGCACAATGCCTTAGTGGGAACCCAGGACTGCCAACTAACCCACACCTCTATAATGTAGAGTATTTCTCCTATGTGCATAACTGAAGTTCTCAAACACATCAAGTGTGTTATTTTCTAAGGCCAAAGGGAATGGTGGAGACATTTATTACAAACTAAATCTAAGTCTCCTTTTTAAAATCCAAGTAAAGGTACTATATCCTATTAAGCAACTGAGAAAGCTCAGAGATTTGTGTAAGAAAACCCAAAAACACTTACCCACACATTAGAAAAGGGTTTCAATAATTTTATATAAATAGGAAGGCCGTTGAATTACACTTAATTACTGTATCTCATTTTTCCTTATAGGCTGGTGATAGTTAAGTACTCTGGGAAATACAAGGATACACAAAAATGCAAAAGAGCATAGAAGACAGTAATATTTCAAAGTCCACCTACCCATTACATCACACATACAATCACAGGGGAAAAAATTGCTATTTTTTTAACTTTTACAGTCAGAAAATAGACCCATGTAAACTTCAATAAATACAGTATTCTTTGTCACAGTGTTTTTAGAAGACCCACTTCTCTTCTGTTTGCTTAAGATTTACTCGATGCCTCCTCTAAGCCTTGTGTTGGCAGAGACAGTGAACAATTAAATCCGTGTACCCTCTCCTCCCCATTCACAACATTGAAGTTCTCAAGAATATCTTCCAATGTCTCTTCTCAGGATAAAGAATCCCTGTTTCCTGCGGACATAAGCCTTTCCATATCTCTTAAAAATACTGCTTTTTCCAAAATTTTCTTATCCTGTTATATTGTTTCTGAGCTGAGGGACATGAACTGCACATGATACAAGATGCTGGTGAGCCATGAACATACAAAGCGGCAAAAAGGATGCCATCTCTTTAATTCTCTATTCCTTTATTAATATTTCCTAGTATTTGATTTGCTTTTCTGATCAGTGTGGTGAGCTCCGGTTTTACACTGCTGTTTATCATAACCTGGTAACTGACTCACACATGGTAACAGCTCAAAACTCACCATTATTTTTTCCCTATGTTGACCACTTAATCCACAGTGAATTTTACCTGCCTTTCCACTACTCAGCCACCCAGCCACGTCAGCCAGTTCTTCATGGTCCACTTCAATCTGACTACTACAAGCAAGTTACTATCATCAGCACACTTGCTCACTTCATCAGCAAGCTGCTTTCCAGTGTACAGTTTATGGGCTGAATGCACCAACCAGTCCAATTACTCTGCTGACTGAGAACCACTTATTCCTACCTTATTCCTCCCATCTTCTACTGACTCTTCCCACAGAGCTTGCATTCATCTTGGTAACACATCTGTAAATACTGCATTATGAAGTAGATAGTATCCTCCTTATTGACAAATTCTATATCTTTGCAGACAAGATGTAGGGGAACAAAGTAATGTAATTTTCTGCCTTTTGATTTTAAAAAAATCCATATGCATTTGCATATTTTGAACCCAAATATCCAGGGAATTTAAAGTAAAACATTTCTCCATTATATATGGCCATAAGTAAGAAGTGGCACAAGCAAAACAACAGCAATTTCTCCTCTTGTAACTCTTCCATGACGACAAGACTTTATTCAATCTTCTACCAATTTTTAACCTGAGGATCAAAAAGAAAGCAAATATTTGTTAAAAAATTAAATATTTTCCTTCTGTCTGCTGGATGTGTGGGACTGCCAGCAACTGCGTAGCAACAGAAAATTTTCTGAGTCAGCAAGTTACAGCTTCTCTCAAGTTTTCTCCTTGATCTTAAGCAAATTGCTACTATTCTTTACTAGATGAATTGATTAATATTCATCCCCCTAGTGGCCCATTTTTGCTGACCATTAAGTTAATGGTGCGGTGAATAATGTCTTTCCAGCCTCCTAACCTGGCTGTTTCCTACTAGCCTACCACAAAGGGCACCTGAATTCTGAAAAGATATGACTATGATTTGTAGGAGTTAGCCATGGGAAACTGATTCCACTCACTCCCATGTGTTCCTGCATTAACAGTAGCCACAGTGAAACCCTTAAATTAATGTCTGAAACCTGCAATGACTCCTCTCATCAAAATTCTCTTCTAACATTTATCCTAGCACTATTTGTGGCACCCTCAGCCTCTCTGATATCACCAATTCCAAACTCTTTGTACCTGGCTCATTAGTGTGAAGAGTGGCCAGAAACTCTGAAGAACACAAGATGGGTGCTGGCACCCTCAATTTACATTACACCTCACAGCAAATGTTGTCATCAATCTAAAAACACCAAGAAAACAGCACAATGGAAAATTTCAACAAAGTGTGGCTTCATCATTAAAATCTCCATTTGAGTTTTTTTGTTGGTTTCATTATACAGAGAGGCAGAGAGCTCTGTAAATAGATTTGCTTAGTTTCTGCATCTGTTGCCAAATTTCCATCCTGTGGAACCAATTTTAAATAGAAAAAAAGTGTCTCTCCCCATCCTCTGCTCCTTGGTGTCATTCTTATTAAGGATACAGAGTGAAAAATGAATGGAAATGAACTAGTCACAGTGGGGTTCAAATCCAAATGTTAACTTTTTTAATTGCCAAAAAAAATTGAGATCACTTTGATCCATAAGTCTTTCTTGCAGCTATGGAAAGTTTTTAAACTGAAGGCTGCCAACAATGACTTTGTTATAAACTAGAGTTCACAGTTGGTTTTATGGAATTTTTTCTCAGTAACTTTTAGCTCAGCAGTTCTCATGAAAATATTTCCAAACCACCAACTTGGCTAAATATTTCCAGTAAAGCAAAATAATCCCTAGCTCCTAAATACAACTCTACTTCTTTTTTTAACTTCACTTTATCCTTCAGAAAACTAGTACAGCTTTAAACATGGGAATGACAGAGAGGGTAGAAAGGAGACAAAAAAATCTAAGAACTTCAAGCAGCCTCTCATATCTCTGGGTCACAGCAGATGCAGGACTGGAAATGGAGATAAGATTTGGGAAATAATCTCCCACATATACACAGGTATTAATAGCAATAGCGAATAAAACCAGAATAAACACTGCAATTTGAAATAGTGCAGTATTTGCCTAGCAGAAAGCTCTCAAATAGATTTAGCCATTGTTAGCCCATGTTCACTGACAGAACTTCCACACTAACATAAAAAACATCATAAATGAGAAAGAAAATCTGACGGGCTTTGTATTGCCATTTTGTTTAGCTCTTTCAAAGACGGAGTGTAAAGGAATCATTTATTATAACCCTTTTTGTATCCATCAGATGTTGCATGTTTTATGTAACTATAACACATTTGGCAAACTCTTCCTACCTACCCATATGCTAGGGAAAAGCTCAAACTGTGTGAGAAAAACCTTTCTTCACAAAGTAAATTTCCTCGTAGAGAAGAACTGTGAGTTGGATCTAGGGCTCCAAGATCTCCAAGCCCTCCTCTCTCCACGAGGACTGATACTTCCACACAACCTAGAACTCACATATCTGCCTCCCTGGGAAGCAGAACTATCTGTCCTGTGCTCTACACTTGCCAAAACAGCAGTTGCACTGGGTCATCCCACACACCAGACCACAACACCGATGCGGTACAACCAAGGCAAGCCCTCATGCATGCCCCTACAATGGATCTTTCAGAATGCAAGTGCCAGATGTGTTGGCCAGTGCCCTCCGTCACCAGTGACCAGGCCCATTCCCCAAAGCAGAATAAAAGGACCCTGACATCCACGAGTCCACCACAGGCTCCAGGGCAGCCAGCTGGGCGTGAGAGTTGACCCCAGGGGCCAGGCCATGTGGTATGCACTGTTCTGCATGCAACAACCCTTGGTCTTCCACCTCAAGCACAAGAGGACCCTACCTCTGATCTTGAACTCAAACCTCATTTGTCATATGTATGAGACTAAAATTTGCAAGCTCCATAGGTAGTCCTGAAACTTCTATCTTCCAGCTTTTCCCTACAGTACATAGGGAAAATGGCAGCAGCTGCGATGAGTGGGAGCTGCCACCAGAATACCCCAGCAGAGGAAGGAGAGGAGTGTATGGAGAACACGTAGGAAGCTATGGAGAAACAGAAGTGGGTACGCCACAAAACACTTTCAGCACAACTTGAGAGAAAAACAAACCACCCTCAAACAATGGGGCTAAAAAAGAAATGGCAGTGAGGAAGAAGATGATGAGAAGAGCCCAGGTGCAGAAAAATGGGGGAGGCTGTTCCAGGCAATCAAAAAGGATCTTTCCTCTTGGTTCATCCTTAAAATACATTTAAATTTAGAATTTTAGAAATAGATTTGCAGAGCAAACTGATAATGCATTTCACTCACCAGAGCTTTTACCTCCAACCTATCTATGCAATTTTAAAATGTTTTCAACTAAAAACATTTGCTAATTAAATACTTCACATAAATGTCAAACAGTTGAGTTATCTTGGCAAATACATGCCAAAAAAACCAACCTTACTAAAAGATTAATATTTTTCCTAGGTTCTACAGTGAGACTAAGGAGGAAATACCCTTTGCCTTCAAACTTGTGTGAGACTTTTCAAACTGCAAACAGACCAATTGCTTTATGTAGGAGGATCAATCCAGTCAAGTTTTGTTGCTGGTTTTGCTTCGAAAGCTGCTTCACTACCCTTTAGAGATTCTTGGGTTGCAGAAAAAATGTCTGTAACTCAAGTATATGGGCACAATTTAAAACTGTGATGCACTTGTGTTAAGAAGAACTCAGGCAGCCTTTTATTGCAGTAATCGTGGCAGGGTTTCTGCAAGAGAAGATCGGAGGTCACAGTTTTGAATACAAAAAGTGAGCAGCCAAGTGACCAAAGGGGGAGGCTGCAACAGGGTTCATTGCATCTATAGAAAATAGTGCTAAGCTCATCCATGAAACAAGAACAGAAAAGGGATTTAAGAGATTAAAAGACACAGCACTTGTTTTTTAATCTAGGAAATGAACTCTGCAAGGAAGCATGATGGAATCAGGACAGGACAGACAGCAGGATGAGAGTAGGCTGTATGAGAAATCTGCAGGACAGAAGTTGTCCTGTCTGAAGAGGTTTTGACCAGTCCTACCAGTGCCTGACATTGTCACTGCAAAGAAAATGGGAAGCAAATCCTTGTACCACCCTTCTGGCCGACCTGAATGTAGCTGCAGCACTAGATCTGAACCTGATGGGCAAAAGCAATCTTCTATGGACAGGACAGGGAGAAATGCATTCATTTGTCAGCTAAAAGGGACTGTAACTGCCTATTACCTTGAAGTCGTGCCTGTTATTTCTAACAGGGTACCAAGGCACTGGATATTAATGTTTAGAAACCAAACCATGTAGACAGGGTCACAGGAAGGAAGATTAGGTTTTCTGAGTGCTAAGTGATGCCATACTAAGTAAAGCATGGGTTTTATTTTACAAAATGTAAATTTACATATTAAAGTTTCAAACAGCTAATAAATGCCTCCAGAATCAACAGAGTGGTTCATACACCTGAAAATTATGGAAATTAACAGATACTTCTGGATATCAATTTTCTGAGATTCCTTTTTTTTGGCCCAGTGCTCTACAAACAGGATGCACATTGATAGAAATGCACAGATGACCAAAAATACTCCTGCTTCGCAAATATACCAGTACACTAGATGGATTACATAAAATTCTTAAACTTTCTAGATCTCTCAAGTACACTGTGTGTATTATGCTTGCTTAGAATAGTGATAATGCAACAAGTAATTCCAGTGGTGTCTTATGCAAGCACAGAAAAAAATTCATCAACTCACCACTGATTTTCAAACAGGCAACTATCTAATCCTTGCTAAAGTAAGCATGAAAAATATAAATTAAGGTATCTTCACACACACACTGGATCTCCAAGCAGTTTAAGATCCTGTTCCCAATTACGCGTAAAGCCACTGATATTTTTTAAGGCGTGTTTTGGGTTTCTGTGGCAAGGTTTTGGTAGCAGAGGAGCTACAGGGGAGGTTCCTCTGAGAAGCTGCCAGAAGCTTCCCCTGTGTCTGACAGAGCCAATGCCAGCTGGCTCCAAGACAGACCCACCACTGGCCAAGGCCGAGCTCAGCAGCAATGGTGTAGCACCTTTGCAGTAGTGTATTAAAGAAGGGAGGAAACTCTGCAATTTCAGCCAGAGTGGGGAGTGAAAAGATGGGAGAGAAGCATCCCTGCAGACACCAAGGTCAGTGAAGAAGGAGGGAGAGCTGCTCCAGGCACAGGAGCTGAGACAAACCAGCAGCCTGTGGTGCAGACCATGGTGAGGGAGCTGTGTCCCTGCAGCCCATGGAGGTCCATAGTGGAGCAAGAGCCACCTGCAGCCCATGGTGGAACCTCAGCCTAGAGCAAGTGGATGCCCAAAAGAAGAAGGGAAGCTGTGGGGAAGCCCACTCTGGAGCAGGCTCCTGGCAGGACCTGTCAATGCATGGACAGAGGAGCCTACACTGAAGAAGCAGGAGAAGAGTGTGAGGAGTCCTCCCCCAGAGAAGGAAGGAGCAGCAGAAACAACATGTGATGAATGGACCACAACCCCCATTCCATCTTCTCCTGTGCCACTGAGGAGGAGGAGAAGGAAGTAGAGAATACAGGAGTGAAGTTGAGCCTAGAAGAAGGGAGGGGTAAGGGTGAAAGATTCCATTTTTATTTCTCATTATCTTTCTCTGATTTGATTGGTAATTAATTACTTCCCCCAAATCAGGTCTGTTTTGCCCATGAGGGTAGTTGCTGAATCATCTCACCCCACTTTTATCACAACCCACGAGCTTTTCACCATATTTTCTCTCCCCTCTCCGGCCAAGGAGGGGAGTTGTAAAGCAGCTTTGTGAGCACCTGGCATCCAGCCAGGTCAATCCACCCCAAAAAGTCCCAAATTATTTCAGAAACAAAGGTCTCAACTCTATAGACTGAGGTCAGCCCTGATGAGAATCACATTCTCCTGTGTCTTGACCAGGCTGGATGGGATTTTGAGCAACCTGGTCTAGCAACAGGCATCCCTGCCCACAGCAGGGGGGTTGGAACTAGATGATCTTCGAGGTCCTTTCCAACCCAAACCACTCTGATTCTATGACTTAACAAGTTTTTCTTTCAAGAGTCCTCACTGTAGATGTGTAGGAGTCTGTGCTTTGAATGCCTTCTAAAAGCAACCAACTTTACCAAAAAGAACTCAGAATATGTCCAAGAGCCACGCAGTGCACTCTGGGATAGAAACGCTGACAACAAATCATTTCACATGTGCATTGCACACGTCTAACTAAATATTGTTAAATAAAAAGGCAAAAGTAAAGAAAGCAAAATACTCAACCAAAAATATTTTTAAAGAAAATTGGGGGAAAAAAATATATATACTTGTCAAACTGTCTGCAGTAACTCTAGATTTTTTCCACATGCGCCTATTATGCAAATTTTAACACAACTGTATCTCAGCACATAAAAAGTACTCCCATTACACTTGACATACTATATTAATTATTTGATATGCATATATTACCAATATTCTGCATAGTACATCAAATATATTGTATGCTTCCTCCTACTCTGCTCCCAAAGATCTTTTCCAATAAGGCTGTGACAGCACCATCTCATGACTTGTACACTTTATTAATCTGTAGTGAAACAAGCTGAATGCAAACACAATCATTTTAACTGAACACATTTCTAAAATTTTGACAGTGTGTGTCCTAATTTGACTCCATACATCCCTTTAAAACATCCAACATGTATTCACGCTTCCTTAAAAACTATGTGTCAAATCATTTTGGTTATGGTATTCAGTATATAGTTAATGCTACACATGCATGTAGAACGTCACATATGACTTAGTGGTGACTGTCATGTGTCACATGTTCCAACTTCCACCCTCCAAAGAAAAAAAGAACATGTATTTACAGCTGCCTCCAGAGCTGAACTCTTCTTTGAGACTGAGAAGAAAAATTACACAGTCTACTAAAAAAAGTAAAATAAAAGGAATTTGCTAATTATGTGCCTAATCTTCCCCTTTGTAGCTGCATTAAGGCAGTTTCAGGCGCAGGGAGCACAGTGTGCTGTGACAACCCCATCCACTGTGTCACGATACTTCACCACGTTTCTAAGTTCTGCAGCTTATGCAAGCTCCCAAATCTTCCGCATAATACTTACTCATCCAGCTGGAGAAAACACAAATAATCTAAAGAACCAATAATATACACGATTTACATAACATGCCCTGCAAAACAGAACTGTGGGACCAGCCTAATGAATTGCAGCAAGACTGAGGCTGCGAGGGCTCCGAGTGCCCAGCTGGCCGCGCCGGGCCCTTTGCATCGCGTGTGCTCTTGGATCAGTCGCTCCCTCTGAGACACGGACAGAGCATCTGCACAGGCGGTACCTGCTCGACTTGTTAGGGCTCAGATTTAGCTAATGTCACACCATTTACACTGTTTTCTAGTATTTGCCTCACAGCAGAGGCTATCACAGGAAAAACCTACCACTTATTGCCACCGACCGCTGGGGGAATGGTAACTCCATTTGACTGAGAGAGAGTGAGTGAACCAACTCAACAGAGTCACCTGTGCCAGTGAGGGTGTCACAATCACTAGGAATAGAGGAAATCAAACCAGACAGGTGAAAAGAAGTAGTTTTATGTACATGGAGTATCTTCCCATAACTGGCTTCATCTCAAAGAGCTCCACTTTTAAAATCACCTAAACACAAAAAGTGATTCACTGGTAACCACATTTGAGTTTTTCAGTATCTTATAAAAATCTAAACCATAGATCTTAAAATGATACCAGCTTCTAGAAGATCAGAGTTCCATCTGAATTGTTTTAACCTGCTAGTAAGACTTTATTTTTCTCTTATCACATCATTTTCATGTTTGCCTTTTCTGACGTTCATTTAACAACTTGCATTATTTTGATGTTCATTTAACAAACAGGTCCAGACAGCTACTTTCCTTTTCCTGTCACTAGGCTTCTGCTAAGCAGCAGGGGTAAAATCATTACAATACAGTAAGGAAACAGAAGTTACAAGACAGATTTCAGCAGATTTAGTATACAGAACTGCTTGCAATTTAGTCAGTAGTTAGGACTGATTATGATAATTTAACTGTTGATGTTATACCAACACAACTCCCAGTGATAGAAACATCTATGACATAGAGAATCAAGTGAGGGAGAAGGGGCAAGAACAGAAGAAATGTGAAAATCCCAAGAAAAAGGGAAAATAGCAGATTCAAAAAGCTTTGGAAACTGCAAATGCAAGCAGTGAACTGAAAACATATCTTATAAAAACACAGACTGTTTTTCCAGACAGCTAAATATTTTAGTTAATGGATAACACTTCTTTAATATGTAATTTCTACATGGTAACACTCAAAGAAGGAAATGGGGAAGAAAAAAAAAATAAATAAAAAAAAAGCAAGCATCATATACAAAAATTGCCAATTTCTGTCCCTAGCCATCTTTTCCCTCCCTGGTCTGTTTTGGAGCAACCACAGCATTAAACAGAAAGAAGCCTGTAATTAGAAGCTTAAATATGACAGGATACAGACACTTGCCTTCCATGCACACTGTCATTGTGAATTAGGCATGAGTTGACAAGCTAAAGACCTGGCTTGCAGTCTCATCATTCAATCATCCATCCAATCTCATCAATTGAGTAAGGCAGTAACACATGTCCCCTCCAGCTTAAATGACAGCAAAACTGTGGGTTGTAATCACAGGTCATCTTCAAACGACACTTACCATTAAGGATGGGTTTGTTCCAAATCAATTTTTATTGAGAATTACTGTAACACAATACTTCTCTTTGCTTCTTCTAACTCCTGCATTTAACACCATTTAGAAGAACATTTCAAAATGATAATTTCATCATTTTCTAGGAATAACGTAACAGCAAATGACATTAAGTAGAAGTCAAAATTAGCCATTTGCAATCCAAAAACTCTGACAAAAATAAGGTCACCTAGATGAACACTCACAACAGAAATCTTTAGCTAGTACTAATCTATAGTGTCTCTAGCTACAGTCTAGACTATTTTAACCATGTAGAAGCTGTCTCAAATTACCTGGACATAAAAATTTGAAAAATAAATCAAAATGTAAATGATAATATTAATTATCCTTAAAAAAACATTTACATTCCACATTTACACGTAGCCTCTAATGTTTTCCTAACACTTAAAATGCATCCTTTTTCTAAATTTGTCAGGTTGATACTTTGTTCTTTATTTCTCTTCTACAGAGGAGTGTTCCTCTCTTTTTTTTGAACCTTGAGCAGCAATTGTGGACTAAGTCAGCTGAGTGTGACCTGAAAGGATGCTGATGGAGCCAATGGGAAAGCCAATGGGAAAAACAACAGGAAGAAAAGTTTTATTTCTGTATAGGGTATAGAAAGGGTAGAAGTAAAGTGAGAATCACTACTTCAGACAGAGGATAGGTCCATCTGGAACTCATTTACCAGTTTTTAAACACCAAGAATTCCTTAATAAAAAGGGTCAAATCCAACAGACACCCCAGCAGCATCTCTGATTTTCAACTAGTCAGAAAAACATAATGAAATATCTATTAACATAATTTGCTTTGTGATAGTTTACAACAGCTGAGGACCTGCCCTGCGAATAACTGGAAATTTATTTGTTTGTTCTCCCACATCACTAGATAGGATGTGCACATTTCCCAAATTTTACCAAGCTTAAATGAAATTCTAACCACCTGGCACAGATACTTCATCACAAGTTTATTTTTCTCTATGGCACCCTCACCACCTTCCCCGGCATATCAATCTCAAATGTTTGATAACAGCTACAGAAAATATGGGAATAGACTTCTGTGACAGCATATAAACACTACCAAAAATACACTTTATTATCAGAAAATGTATTTTAAAATTTGCACCTGGTGAACAGTTAAACATCACTCTGACAAATGTGTTAATCCAAGCCAAAAGTAAGGAACAGCCTTTATGATATAAGAATACATCATAGGCTCATAGAATAGCTTGTATTGGAAGGGACCTTTAGAGGTCATCTGGTCCCATTCCTCTGCCATGGGCAGCCAGATCAGGTTGCTCAGAATCACATCCAACCTGACCTTAGATGTTTTAAGGGCTGGAGCATCCACCACACCACCTCTTTTAGCAACCTCTGCCAGTGTTTTACCACCCTCAGAAGTAAAAAACTTCTTTCTTATATCTGATCTAAACTGTCCCTCCTTCCATTTAAAGCCATTCCCCCTTGTCCTGTCACTACAGACCCTTGTAAAAGGTCCCTCTCCACCTCTCCTGCAGGCCCCCTTCAAGTACTGGAAGGCAGCTCTAAGGCCTTCCTGAAGTCTTCTCTTCTCCAGGTGGAACAGCCCCAGCTCTCTCAGCCTGTCTCCATAGGAGAGGAGCTTCAGCCCTCTGAGCATCTTCATGGCCTCCTCTGGACTCACTCCAACAGGTCCATGTTCTTATGTTGGGGACCCCAAAGCTGAACCCAGGTGGGGTCTCACAAGAGCAGAGTAGAGTACATCCATCTATGTGTATAAGCACACACAGAGTTTTCCAAGTAACTGCAATTTCAAAAAGATTGCTATTATATTTTAAGCAATTCATATTTTCACTTCAGTGATGTTATAAATGATCCTATGTTTCCCAAAAATTAGAACTGATGGAGATCCTGAACTGACCATGCAATCTGGCCCCTCTGCTAGTTCTCCCATCCTGCCTGGATGCATCCCTTGCAGCTGATCTTTAAGCAAAAAGCCTAAATTTCAAAGGATTTTCAACAAAATACTTCTGTTGTTTCCACAACTGAGTGTTGGGAGATGCAACATACAGGTAATTATTTACTCTCTCTAGGTTTATGTCAAGTACAATTAGCTTCAGTTTGTTCAGAAAGATCAGTGTGACAAATACTTCAATCAAGGAAGAGTTCTTATACTAAAAATCAAACTAAAAATTGTGTTAAATAATAAAAGTTAGAAGATGAGGAACAGTTTAAAGCTCAACTTGTTTTAGGTTGCAACTTGATTATTCCAAATGCTTAAAAAAAAAAAAAAAGAGGCTAAGTGCATACAGAACAAATGAAGTATTTTGGGATAAGCACAACAGACTTGATCATTTGTATTTATTATTCTTCAAGCCCTAACTCATACTACATATCCTCAAAGTTATCTTTTTATTTAATCTTTGGCCAAATATACTTTCTTTCCTCACAGAGATAAAATATTTTCATTACAGTTTTCATGTTGGGGAAACAGAGTACTAAAACTTGTTGATATTATCAAAAAAGGAAACTCCAAAACAAAAATTTACAAAATAACTTGGAAAATTAATCCAGATGTCCAAGAAGAACAGCAATGAAAAATGAGCAATCGGAAAAATGAGCAACCAGAAAAATACTACCTTTGGCATATTCTTGATGACAACAAACTTCACGAAAGCCCTGAGGAATGGCAGATTTTCTGTAATTTCTTTCCAGTCACTTCTTTATACTTAACTTTAAATGTGAATGGGAGGCTTTCACTGTCAGAGTTGCACTACTTCTGTGTAAAGGCTACATATCCAGCCAGGGATACCAGAAATGGCTGTGCTCCCCTAAGTTAATATAATCATCACCTCGCTACACTGGTATGGAAGCCCTCACACTGGTGGTTCTTGTGGTGTAACATTTCTTGTAAGTAGCAAAAGATCTGCTGAGCATCAGATAAAAAGAAGAATGTCACCTGTAACAGCTCCAGGCACACGTGAAACTCGGTATCCCCATATGACAAAGCAAACCCAAAAGTCAGAAGGTATACAAGGTACATCATAGGCAGGTCTTTGGATGACCTTCCAACAAGAGAGGATCCTGTAGTGATATTAAAAAAAAAGGGCACTCAACTTTTGCAACTGGCTAAAAAAAGAATAACCTTGAACCTACATACCACACCCAATAACTTCTTTTTCTGAGACAGTGCTTAGTTAGAACGATTTCATGCTCAAGGTGACAGACTGGCAGTAATGAAATTCCACTTCTCTTCAAAATCGCAAGCAACAGCACAGGGAACTTCTTACATTGTCCAGTTCAATTTTCTTCTCACTTAATTATAGATCAGGAGTAATTCCACTACAATTAATTAAGTTACATCAGAGGCTGACAAGAGAAGCAGCAGTCTGTCTACAGCATGACACAGGGGAAAGATGGCTGTTCTCCCACCACGGCCATTCATTTTTAGCCTCAAAGAACATTAGCCCATTACAATTGCACTAATGACCAAAGCCATTCAATCAAAGAGCAATTAAAGTTCTGCAAAATTAAAGTCCTGAAGTCCAGTCCTACTTTTTAGGAAAGTACCTTAATGAACAATGCAAAGACAAGCCTCAGAGCAGAACTCTCCAGCCTTCCTGTTTAAACTGACTGAAGAGCCGCAAGCAGAGGAAAGAAGGGGCAGCCTGCAAGGACACCTCTGCTGTGGTCCTTCTTACCAGGGGTCCTGCTTTTAGCATTCCGTTTGGCAAACACCCAACATTTGCTAGACAAAATGAGAATCCCTTAATACCTTTTTTTTTTTTTTTTTTTTTTTTTTTTGCTCCTCCACAGCCATAGTACTGATTTCATATTTAATTCCTCATTTTCATTGCAGAAGGAACAAAATGCTCTGGTGAACTAAGCCTGGAGTACAACATCCACTCCAGAACCAAGCAAGACATCCAACGCAAGTGAGAGTTTTTAGGCCTGTACTGAGTGTGAATAACTACAGGTGAAAATCACCTTTAACCAAAGTTCCTTCATTTCTGAATATTTTTTAGTATCTACACTTCTTCAGTCATTCTCTCCTCCTGTCTTCAGGATTTGGTTGATCCATCAGTTTCTCCACATCCATCTCAGACCTTCAGCATTCTCTCAGTTAATCTCTTCCCTGCTCTGCTCATTTTCCCGTCACAGCTTCTCTTTAGCTCTTTACTACACAGAGCAGCTCCATGGTCTCTCTCTCTAGAGAGTCACCACCTCACTCACGTTTTACCAACAGCAGAATGAACCTAACTCTTACCCAGTCATGGACCAGTCACTGCAGAGCATCTCAGAGACTGATCCCAGTTTTACAAGCAGAGTGCAGACTGGCACTAGGGGACAACAGACCTGGAGCACGGGAGGGGAAGAGAAGCAAGCCAAGACAAGCAGGGAGGCAGACACAACTCATATTCTTTTGGGGGCTTTCTCTGTACTGCATAGATGTTGCCTTATGCAGCTCATCATGGGAAGGGAAGCAGACTGTGAACAAGAATCCTGGTGCTTCAGAGATTTCCAGGGAAAGGCTACCCAACTACTGGAATGCAGCTGAATAAAAAACCAGAATGCAAAGGAGAACAATTTGTAATGGAAATACCAATTACATGTCAGAGAGCTAAGAATGCATGGGCTGCATTACAGCAGACAAAGTTTCAATACTTAAAAATTAGTTTACTGTCATATGAAAAAATAATTTTGAGGCGACTAGCATATGACTGAGTATGATTAAGGACAAAAAGTTCAGCTGCACAAATCAGAACAAGCCACCTTTACAGAGTGGTGGTTGCTGCAAACCTGAGCTGCAGAGTGGGTTGGCACGTCCCAAGGAAACTCGGGGACAGTCAGTTCCTCCCTGCATTGCATTTATATCAAAAAGTCACAACCTCAACATGAGACTGTATTTTAAGTCAGTACCCAAAAGGCACTGTGGAACCTTCTGTTTGTACTTCAGTGCTCCTTCTCCCTTTGTTACAATCATAGAGACACACCCCTGGATCTGATCCATCCAAAACCTCATGGATCCTCTAGATTCCTAACAACACTTATTGACATTTTGATGGGGCCACCCTTAATAAACACATGAATAATGACAAATTATTATTACCCCATGTGACAAATGCACAGAAGTCTGCTTCAACCAGCCATTCCAGATCCATTTCCACTTTTTGTATGATAGCATGTGTTCTTGTTATTTACTGGAGTAATCGCACAGGTTACTGGATAACTTTACAGCAACATGTTTATTTTTTTTTCTTTCTTGGTCTAACTCTCAGGCCATGTTTCTTTCTGCATTTATCCTGATGACTTGAAGTGAAATAATTCTACTAGCCTAGCCATTTCCTTTGTTAAACAGCAGAAATCCAAATGTTTCTGGATTCAGCAAGTCTGAAAACCACAGGCACTGGCAAATCACAGCTCCCTGCAGCATAAAGTTGACAAATAGCATGGGAGGAAGAGTTAGAAGCTATGTATCTTTTCAGCTGCATCCCAAGTACCTTACATGGAAGCCTGGCCTCACTGAATTCACTGACCAGCATTTTATAGACCAATTAAAACAAAAGGGGGTGTATTTATATCTATTTTAAGTGAGTTATAAAAAAATGCCATCCATTGCTGTCAGGCAGCGTTGCAGGGAAAATTATTTTTCCATAGCTATTCTTCACATCACTCTTCCCTCAACTTACTCCCAAACCCAGGTACTTGCAGTTGTTGACACAATTAAACGACCATTTTTATAGAACTGGTCCCATAGTGGGTAATCTATAAAGGCTCCTTGTTTCTAAATAGGGTTTTTTATTGTTATTTTTCTTATAAATTCCTCCTGCTACCTCCTGCAGGTTTTTTACATGCAGACAGGACCTAGGACCCTTGGAGGGACATTTTCCCCAAACAACTAAGACCTCTATGCTTGCATACATCTGGGGCAGAGTGAGATCACAGAACACACACATAGGTGCTCTTCAAGAAACCATCCTTTAAGTACAGCTTATTCTCTTAAACAAGATGCTTCCAAGTGAAACATATCATGATAGCCCTGCTGGATCAAAGACTGACTTCAGCAGCAGAGCTTGTTTCAGAGATTCCCACCCCAGCTGGCCCCTCCATTCCCAGCCCACAGGCTGCTGACTATTCCTCTTCCTCCCACACTCCAGTCGTGCCCCCACAACTGCTTGTAGGGCTGCAGTCAAATTGCATGGCTGGAATGATGTGCATTAGCAGTAACTCCCTTCCTATTCCCACTGGGAGGTTTAGTCGAAACCCAGACCCTTTCAGTAACCCACTTTGAAGTGCAGCACTGCAACATCTGTCCTGGCACAGCCCCAGCAATGGTCAACCACCACATGTCAACTCTTCCCTCTAAGACAGTCATGAATGGGTGAGACCTCAGCACTGAGACAGCAGTGATCATCTTCTTTCCTAAATTCCTGCTCAGAAATGCTTCCAGCTGGTTCACTGCATCTGAAAAGCTTTCCAGACCAAATAACCAGTCCAAGGCAGATAACCAGCATGGAAAATTTCCAGTCCAATTTCCAGCTCCATTGAGAAAGCTACAAACAACTGAAATAGTCTTAATTAACTGAAAACAACTGAAAACCTCAGCTATGGATACTTGGTCTCTTATCATTTGAGCATATAATACTAATTTTTATTCAACAGCATTTTAATTTTTGCATTTTTTTTCCCCTGAAGATCAGTAGAAAGTGTTTTGTGCGGGTTAGTATTATAGACACATTTTATCTAGAAAGTATTCTCTTAAACTAATTGATACCAGTCCTACAGGCACAGAAAGTAAAGTACTAAGCATAACCAGAAGACTCGAGTTCTTTGTCCATACAACCTAGTTATTTTTAGTAAAGCACAAAGGTCTTATGCATCGTGACAGTCCAAAGAGTGATCTACAAAAATTAAAGATGAGAAATTCAATTCAAGGGACTAACTTGTTCCTCTTGTTGAATGCATACTTTTACATCTGTTCAAACAAAAAGGAAAGCAACCATTCAAATCTTCTTTCCTGGTTCATTTCAAATCTTTTGTGGGGCAGAAATAAATAACATTATGCTTATCCTCCAGAAATAAAAGAATGGAAACTCAAAACCTCCACTTCTTACCATCAGCTTCATGGTCTTGACTACTGCCTTTCTCTTCATAACATCTCCAGATTTAAGACAGACATTTTAAGAAAATACAAGAAAATCTGTTACCTTTCTACCATGAATTTAACATCCCCAAAGCAACTCCTACCTCTGCAAATTTATGCAAAATAATTTCCAGGGATTATTCATGTTGCTGTAGATTAGAACACTGCACTAATATGCTTTTGGACTACTTCTCTGGACAACAGTAGTTTTGCAGAAGAGTCTTCCATTCCAGTTCAAAAGAACACACCACCAAAAGAGTGTTTATCAGCTTATATTCAAGCTTTCAATCAGCTATTCAGCAAACAGGGACAGCAACTGGGGGCTGCCGGTCTGAGACAAACACCCATAGTGTCACACCACACCCCAATCACCTCCAGTGTTACATGGTAGATGAATTATGTCTTTCTGAACAAAGGCATTTTGCAATAAAAGGGACTCTCAGAGCTCATCTTTCACAGTTCCAGCAGAATAGTGATGTTTCCAGCATATGTGATTTTAAATGCAATGTCCATTCTTTCACAAATAGTTTAAAGAATTAGATCTCAGTGTTAAATCTTTTCTTTAAAACCACAGATGGAACCACAAAAAGTGAGCTTGTCCAAACTCATTTACACTAACTCCCACTCCACTCCAAAATACAGCCCACAGAGGATGTCTTTAATGCTGTGTATCAGTTCTTTCTCTCCACTCCAGAAAAATTCTGCAGGTAACTGAAGAGTCTTCCTGGGTTTTTGTGCCTTAACTGAACGTGACACTTATACAAGATTTCTGCTACAAATTCTTCATGTCACCTCCTCTAAAGCACCCTATATGCAGAGGAACAACTTAATGCTGAGCCAGAACTGCTGATCCTCTTCAGAATGAGGATCAGAACTTCAGTTCCATGTTTCAAGGTCTATTCATACCCTGCTCTGGTAAGAAAAATTATTAGCACAGCAGAAATGCTGAGGAACGATCTGGCACTTCTGGGGAAAAAATTAGATAAAAACCTAATATTCTGTATAATGAAAGTTTGTGTACTGTTCATATTGTTGTCACATATTACAGTGCAAATAAAGAGTCATCTTTGCAGCAAACTAGCACAAAAAAACCACATTTTATTACAGAAAAAAGTAGCATCTAAAACAGATACAGATGAAGCCTACTATAAAACTGTTGTGCCATGTTGTGTGTGCCATGTCTGAGCTCCTCATGCTACAGATCTAAAACAAACATATTTGTATTTGAGGTCAGCTCTCAAACTCATAAATAAGTTTGAATTTTGTGAGAATTATTATATATTTGGACTTTTGGATTCTTTCGTTATCTATTATTAGGTGGAGCTTAGTTGTCAAGACAACAGTTTCCACTTCTACGAAATGCTTGAACTGTCAGCAAAATGCAGCAGTCAATATCAAAAGGTCACCAGACTGGTCATGTCTATAGCCAGGAAATAAGAATATTTCCTGAGGGTAAGGCCAGGCTGCCACCAGAACAATGGCAATCAAACACAAGGAGACTGGATATTTCTGAATGATCCACCCAGTAGAAACAGAAGGATTCAAGGAACAATCTACCCCACACAAGATCTACTGTCCTGCTGGGCTTTTGTGCAGTGCATTACTACAATGGCCACTCCAAAGCAGAGTACAGTGTGTGAAACATAACTGATGAAAGTACATGTTTCAATAGAGAAAAATTGGATTTTACATATCAGAGATATCTTAGGATACAGCAAAAAACACCTCAAAAATATCATAATGCAATGAAATCCTGTTATCCAAGAATTGACAGTCAAAGGAACACAGCAGTTAGGTACTGAACATATTCCATTGCAGAAATGTGGGGGAGAAGGGAACATGCTCCCAAAATTAGGTCAAGCTCAAGAATGTGATCAGACACTTAGATTTTTTTTGTTTTTTTACTATGAGATGTAAAAATGATAGCAATAAACTTATTGCAACATGAGCCCAAAATCTATAACTCAGAATGTTCCTGTATGCCCACAAGTCACCACTGGGAAACCCTACCAATATGCAGTTTAGTTTTTGTAAAACCAAGTACCTTAGGATCACATCTATTTTCCTTATACTTTATTTTTTTTCCCTCACAATATGTATTTTGTATCAAGGGAAAAAAAAACAACAAACAGCAGACCAACACAATGAAACAATGTGATATCCTCTTAAAAGTCCCTCTTAAAAGTATCCCCTCTTAAAAGACTCGGACTCTTGACTCTGAGACAGCACACGACCCCTTGGCAGGCAGGTACAACGTGCTCCCTCTTACTACTCACCTTCAGCTTTACATGAGCCATAGGTTGAGACAACAGCAGAATAATCTTCCCAAAGCATTTTTTCCACCCAACTGGTGTTCATTCAGCACAGGGGAAAAGGACAGAGGGAAGGATACTCAAGGGCAATTGTGCACAGAATACTCTAAAGGACTGAGAGTCAGCTAGCATTAGTCTCTTCTCTTTAAAGATGCACGTAACTAATTTTTTTCTTTATATATAATGTATGTCTCCATGCACACACAGTTCCCCTACGCAGTCATCTCCTGTCTTTTATCTCCTTGTCTCTCTAAATAGACACTTGCTTTAACTTAAGAGAAAGCAACTGTACCCTCACCCCAACCTCAGAAGCAATCCTTCCCCTCTGATGGGATGCTTCATAAATACTTGCAGTACTCAGTCAGAACATTTATTTTGTTGCAAGAACAGCTGGGAATAAACTACCTGAAAGTATCAATATTAGCTCTTGTTAACTCAGTTTGCAGGGAACCAGAATAGCTCGCGGGCAGGAAAACTCAGTGGAGAGAGAAAGGCAAGGAGAGAAAGATAATAATATATTAATAACCTCCTCAGTGTGTCATCCTGAGGGATACATGGGGAAGTTGTCTGGCAAATTAGAAAACAGTCCTCTTGGACAACAGGCACTTTTGTCAAATTAACATTTCCTGGGATGTAAGAGTATTGTTGCCTCCATACCTAAGCTGGAACAGCTCCTCAGCTCAGTGAAGGCATCAGACACTCCTTTGCCAGATTTAAATCTTCTGATCTTTCTTTTTTAGGCACTATACTTTTATTTTTATTGCACAAGTTACTTTCAACATACAGAAAAGTAGCCTCTCTAATTTCTGAACCACTCATGTCTTTGCATTAAACTGGGCCAGTGATAATCTATTCAGAAATGTTTCTTTTCCTTTAGGTTTCTATATTTACGTCCAACCACAGGCTGAAACCTACACATCATAAGAAAGATTACAGTGGCCTGGGTTGTTGTTGCTCTTAACGATCATTTCATATTAAGACTTACAGATATATTTTTCTTTTTTATTGTTGTTAATGGTCATTGCTTCTTTCAATATCTTTGATAATACGCTGGAAACATCATACAAAAATTCAGCATTTCAACTTTGGACATTGCATTGTTTTGGTACCTAACAATAAAACGAGGTTCTTAGATTGCTCAATATATACCAATTCCTAAGCAATTGTTCTGAGCAATAAATAATATTGTCATGTGACACATCCCTGTGGTCCTGGTTTTAGAAGAGAAGATTTTTCCTTCTGAAAAGTTAACCATCTTGTTTTGTATCTCGCATAACATATAAGAAAATCAACAATGTCTTTGAACACTGCTAAAATTACACTGCTAACATTTCCCTTTCAAATAGCCACAATCAAAAGATTACCTATATGCTGGGATCATTCTACTAACCTTAAGTTAAAGCAGATTTTTTTTTCTTACACACATTACCGAGATGAGCATTCCCAAAGCTTTGTACAGCACAAATCTCGATGTGTTCAATAGCTCTCCTCACATCAAGAGGACCTATATTTGCACAGACACAATATGCAGTCACTTAAAACATAAGGACATTTTCCCCCTCACAGACACGAACAGAAGTTCAAATTTGAATATATCCCACACTTTCAGCTACAAACACAGACTTGGGTATAAAAGGAGAATCCGTATTGAGAGTAGTCAACACGTTTTCTTGGTTATAATCTCACTTGAGAACCATTCTCTTGCCAATGAACACAGCCAGCCATCAATATCAGCACAGGGCTCCTGCAGAGCTAGTACCAGTAAATTTGCTCTCCTGAAAATCATATCTGGGAAGTACTTAATTTAACCTCAGTGATCTGCTAAGCCAGAAAGAACTGGGAAGGGAGGAAAATCATGTTTTATAAAAAATTAAAATAAAATACATAAAAAGTACTGATCAGGGGAAACACTTTACTGTGTATTTGTTGATAATCACATATCCATCTCTTCTACTCTCCCTGTTTTCTTGACAACTCTTAACCTGAAATTAGGAATAGGAAGAGGCCACTGCTGTGGTGTGGTTTTTGCTTTAAGTTTGTGTTTGCACACTAATCTCCTCCCCTCCCGAGTTACCAATCTCCCCAAGTCCTTCCCTAACTTCCTCCCTCCCAAGTTGTCAATCCTCCCTATCCCTACCCCTTTTTCCAGAGTGTTCCTTGTCTATCTTGTAGTATTCGATACCCCATTTGTTGCTTTGTGTTATCCCCCTCCCCTGCTCTCCCTGATATAATGTTAGTCCTGCCCTAGACTCTTCCCCTGCCATGCCCTCCTTTGTTGGTTGCCCTATACCACTCCCCCTATAAAAACCTCTGCAGAGCCCCTGGGCTTTGTCTTGGGGTCCAAGTTCGCAGACTTAATAAATCCATCCAGTTTTATCCCAAGTCCCATGTCGCTGTTATCTGTTCCTGCGCCGGACCAAGCGATAACTGGGAATAGCAGAGCTCACGGGGGGAAGGTCGCGCCCCTGCTGTCACTGCCCAGCACGATACAGCGCACTGCAACAGGCCACTGGAGAGTTTTTTGTTCTCTTTTTAAATGCAGAATTCAAACCACAGGACCAAACTATTCTCTTGCAATGAAATAAGCATTGCCTGTTAGCAATTCATGTCTGACCCCTTCTGCACTTTTTAATGAAAATGAGAGCAAAGTTGATGGCAAACAAGTGGCAAAGTTTGCCACTTTTCTGCCATCATGGCAAAATTTCTTCCAGTAGGAGGATGACATAAAATCTCCATCCCATACAGAGCCCATAAATTACCTACTCAATAGGGCTATTTAAATATTCACAAAGTCAAATTCAGACTTGGTACCCAGGAAACACTTACTAAGCTAAGATTCCCAAAGGTCATAGAAATGGATTGAGAAATAGTCTGAACAACAATGACAGGAAGATCTAGAAGTCATCTTGGTTGTTCTGGATGACAGATGATACTCAAGACCAGTGTGTTGGTTTCAGCCGGACTAGAGTTAATCTTCTTCACAGTGGCTGGTATGGGGCTGTGGTTTTGATTTGTGATGAACACGGGGTTGATAATGTAGAGATGTTTTCGCTGCTGCTGAGCAGGGCTTACACAGAGCCTGCTTTTTGTACTGCCATGCTGGTGAGGAAACTGGGGGTGCTTGGGAGGTTGGGAGGAGACACAGCCGGGACAGGTGACCCAAACAGTCCAAAGGGATATTCCATGCTCAGTGTAGAAAGTGGGGAATAAAGGGGAAGGAGAGGACATTTGCAGTGATGGTGTTTGTCTTCCCCAGTCACCAATGTATGGGAGGGAGCCCTACTGTGCTGGAGGTGCTGAACACCTGCCTGCCCATGGGAAGCAGTGAAATCATTCCAGGTTTTGCTTCGCTTGTAAGGACAGCTTTCATTTTCCCTATTAAACTGTCTTGATTTCAACCCATGAGGTCTTCAGCTTTTACCCTTCTGATTCTCTCCCCAGTCCCATTGGTGGGGGAGGGAGGGGCTTTTTGGGGTTAAACCACGACCACCAGTCAGTTTAACTAAATAATAAGGGGCAGGAAATAGAGTCTTATTCCTTCCTTAAACTTTTGAGATAGCATGAATCTAACAGCTGCTCATGGAAAAAGAACAGCAAGTAATTTTTTTTGTAAAATTAGTAGAAGCCTCTGCAATATATACTTTGGGTTGGGTTGTTTGTTGGGGTTTTTTTTAAGTCCTTGCCACAGTTCATAGTGGATTTTAAATATTCATAAACTTTCACTTCAACTTTTTAATATGCTAATTAACATAATTATATGTATCATAAGCATATTTGGGTTTTGCATTATCCATATTTCTCTTCTGCATTTTATCAGTAATTTTCAATTATATGGGGAATTGTATTTGTATCATTTACCTTTTACAGTGTCTCTAAAAAGAGGATGAAAAACATTAATAAAATGCGTAACTTTTTTATTTAACAGATAAAATTATGTTTTCAGGCAGGTATCATCATGAATAATTGCTCAACAATTATTCTTAATTACAAAAAATGCAAAAAAATATTTAATGGCCAGCTCTTTGCAGGACTGTTTGACACTACAAAGGGAATACAGTGTTCACAGCATAGCTACAAAACCAGTACAGAGGAGACTGCACAAGGGTACTCATTTCCCTTTAATCAAACTCTAATCTGATAGTTTTGGTGAACACAGACATACCTAATTAAAACATGACTTGTTTATCCAGCAGCACATAAGGTTTTGACTGTAAAAGTGATGTTCACAAAACAAATGCACCCTGTAGTCTGTAATTTGCTTTGATATGAAAAACCTTGAACAAAAAAATTATACTGTGCCAGCAATCAGCCAGCTAAAATGAAATGTAAAAGGTGGCTAATTGCTTCAGCAATAAATAGCAAGTGCTTGAAAATAAACTCAGTGGTTTGGTATCATCTACCATGTCTAGTAGGTCAGACTTTGATGTGATAACTCACTACTTACTGAAGTTAGACATTGTGTCCATAATTGTGTGTTCGAAGTTTAGCCCCTGCTGATCCGAGCTGAAATGAGCCTGCTGGATTTGACAGCATTCAGGCCTGTCACATGTTCAAGCTCACCCAAGAAACTTTCCAGGCAAAAGTCAAAGCCAGTCTTTTCCATTTATTTTCTGAGCCTTTTTTTTTTTTTTAATTTAAGTAGCATAAAGGCTATACCACAAAACAGTGCCAAACAGAAACCACTCAGCATAAGGACTTTCAGATATCTATGTAGATCCCTTTTTTATTCCCTTATTCTGAGTATCCAAATACAAAGAGAGGACTTAAAACTCTACCACTGTGAGATCCAAGAAACAGGCATTCCAGAAAATATTCCAGAAATATGTACCATCATTCTACATTCCCTTTTTTATCATTATGTGTTAAAATGCTACTTTAGTATACATAAACTAAATTGGATAAGACAGTCCAATTTTATGTTAATTACTTCAGTAGCTGTCAAGCACATAATCTTCCTTTGAAATACAGCACTTCTGTGTCACTGGACAAGAATATTTAACAACAAGGAAAATATACACATCCAGATATATGAAATGCTGCAAGAAGGAAAACACTTGGCTAACGGGACAAAGACCTGACACAGCCAGTGCTATGCCCTTCAGAAGCAAAACCTCATTTGGTTTTCTGTTAGTCTCAATTCTAAGTGAAGAGAAACATAAAGTGGGTTCAAAATGATTTGGTATAAATCTCCTTCCATTAAGCTACATAGGATTAGAAGCAGGTAAATAGAACTGGGAAATCAGCAGCAGGAGATACAAAAAAATAGTTAAGGTCTTGCACAGTATCTACATATGTAAGAAAATTAAGAAAAGAAGATTAATCTTTCTGGCTATAGAGTCAGACAAAACACATCCAACACACAAAATAAATCAGGAAGATGCCCCATTATTTCTACACATTCATATATTCTCTTACATGGTAAAACAAATTCAAAGAGGAGTGAAGCAATGAAACAAAATGAAGCTTCAAATCAACTGAATTTTAGTAATATCCCTAATCAAGTTCCAAATTTGCAGTGGAAATGCAAAGAAAGTTAAAGCACTTTAAAAAATTCAAACCCAAAACAAATAAATGTAACTAAGATAAAGTAAAGAAGTTCTTCCCAAACAAGAAGTTATAAGTTCTTGTCAGAAATACTCCTGCAGATCTGTTTTCCATGAGAAAATCCAATGCATCAAGACAGAAATACTTCCTGTAAAGTACCCTTTGATGACACCAATAATAAAATAAAAAACAAACCAGGCACTATTAAAGATAGAAATTTATAAAACTTCATAACTTTATGACTTGTAATTCTTTTTTAAATTTTATCATGCATGGTATCATACAAGACTAAAGAATGCATCAATCCAATGCAAATGTAATTTTTGTGGAAAATTACAAAAATGCTTTTTTCATTCTTTTTAAATCAAGTGTTGATCCTGTAAGCTTTACAGCAAGATGTAAACTCCCCTTGTCTCCAAAAGTTTAATCAAAATTACTTTAACCAGTTATCTCTAAGAGGGTTTCTATGTTTTTATATGGTAATATGGAAAAGACATTTATTTTATTTAACAATGGATAGTAGCCCTGTGACAAAAGGAATACATATATTTATTTGTAAGTTCATATCAGTGAAGAATTGTCAGCTGGTTCCCATCTAGAAGGGAAACTATAACATTCTTTAATTATTTAGAACATCTCAAGGAAATAAAACTTGCTTACTTTAAACACATACAGCAGTTTTCAGATACTCTTAACATGGTCACTCCCTCCCATTTGCAGCTAGAGTTGTGTCAGCTTCACTGGCTTTGGCACGTACTTTCCATCTTTAGAAGTAAGATTCTCTTTTCTCACTTTTTTTTCTTCCACTTGACCTTTACTGCACTTCTGCCCAAACAAAGGCAATTCAAAGCATATGAAAAAACACCAAGTTTTGAAAATTTAGATCTAAATAACAATTTCTAGATTCAAAAGGCCTGTTACTACAGATAGACTAGAACTCCAGAAGGTTCCTTCTGACCTGAATTATTCTACAATTCTCTTTGTAGAATTAGAGGATGAAGCCAAAGTGAGTACAGTTCACCCCTTCAATCTCTACACTCCTCCATGGAATTGTCCTGATTTCACTTTCACCTACTTTTTCAGCTTAGAACTGCTAATATGCTCACACATGCACCAAAAAAAAAAAAAAAAAAAAAAAAAAGAGGCCTCTAGTATGCAAGAAAGCACTTTTTTTTTTCTGTGCCTTTCTTATGATCTGTTTCTTACCTGTATTTAGGACTGGTATTGACTACTGATTATTTTTTCCTTGAAGTTTACTAAGTATTTGTATCCATTTAAACAACATCTGTCAGGTAAAATTTACCAAACTCAATAGACAGCCCCATGTTAGCTTCAATCCATTGAATCCACTGAAATCCATGAGAAGCTGCATGTAAACTCCCTTGCAAGACATGGATGAAGGTTTACTGGATCCAATTGCACACTGCTCTGAATATACATCTGCATTTTTCCACATTAAATTCACTAGATTGCCACAACACAGATTAATATAATTGTCATTAACACAAAACATTCTTTTCATCTAAATTTGCATTTTTCCTGTTGCTTTATCTCCTTCTCAACTTAAGTCTGACTCACAGACAGATTAGAAATTAGATCAAGCAAGAATTTGCAACAGTGACTTGGCCTCTTTGGACTACAGAAAAGACCAAAACAGCAGGATAGAGTGACTGGAAAGTTAAGACATCAATGACAGTCAGTCCCAATGTGCTCTATTTTACCTCAGTATGAATGTGGATTTTCTGAAGTTTACAGAGCTGGTCTTCCCACAGTATATTTCCAGCACAATTCCTGGAGATCTGACTTTTTGCAAGGCCATCTGAGATTACAAATACCTAGAACGTATGTGGAAGATTGTGAACCCCTTAGTCCCAAACAAGCATTTCCATGAAAGCCACAGAGTGCAATAATCACCTGGTTTATTCCGTGTAGCCGGGTAAAATGTTTACCGTGACAATTCCTGCTCTGCCCATGGCAGGAGGAAATCCTCACACAGCCCCGTGTGCTAAAATAATACCCTAAAGCAGTAGCAGCATGATTGGATTTCCCCATGCAGCTCGGGTCACCCGGGCCCTGTGTCTGCTCTGCGGATCCCTCGGCCCCCAGACACCTGCCCTGCACGGGCTGCCCGCTCCGGGAGGCTGGAGCCGCCTCCCAGCAACGCGCTCACTCGGAATTCGGGACTGCAGCATCCCGAGGTAGATGAATAGATCAAACCCACCGAGCCACCGACTTCCTGACGTTCTCCAGAGCGGGCAGGCTTTTCTCCTCCAGAGCGGGGAGGCTTTGGTATTAATTTGAACAGGGAGGAAAGCTGGATTCTGCTCTGCAGAAACATCGAGTCAAATAAATACGTCATTAAGCTAACTAGCTACAGGATTGTCTAGCAGATGGATGGCATCTTGGTTGCTAGTGGAACACTTTTCTATAGCCTTGTTTGAGGCAGACACATATGGCTCTCCCAAGCATTGATGCAAGCTCCCAGATGGACTAGATCATTGCTGACACCTTATTATAAATCCTAGAGATGAAAGAAGGGAGCACAATTTTTGAATCACAACACAGGACTCTAAAATATTCAGGCTTCCTAAAAATCAAATTTACAACAGAATATCTTAACTTCTTTATGCTGAAAGAAGCTATTTCTAACCAGGAACAGAAAATAGGGCAAAATGCTGCATCAAGAAAGACTAGAAGAGCCTTGAGGAAGCTTAAAAGACCAGAAGATCCTTCATGTAGCTGTATATCATAGCTACATATATGGAGTTACAAATATTACAGTTCTAAGGACGGAAAAAAATATCTGCTGTGCAGCTGTTGCTGACACCAAAGAGCTTCCATCTGGAATTTCTTGACTGGGGTGGAAGGGGAAAGGAAAGAAGAGGAAGCCACTTAGACATTATAGATGCATCTCTGAAATGTCTGGACCCTAAAGGGGAAAAAAAGAGTGAGAGAGAGATGTCTAGATGGCCACAGGAGCAACAGGAGAACTACACCAGAACTATGTGGGAGATTGGGAGATAACAGAACCAGCTGCACATAGCACTTGGCTTTTTGTAGGTGTCGGGGATACCTGAGAACATCTCAAGTACACAAGGGTACTACAGTACATTTTACACATCAAGGTCAGAGGCAGGAAAAAATATTCTTTTGACACTTTTACACTGTGAAAAGAGACTACCCTTAGCATTCATCAGAATTTGATTCTTCAACTTACCCAAATGGGAGACTCAGTGTGGGGAAGATGACTTGCTACATATTTTCTCTCTAATGTCTGCTATACTATGTACGCTAAGAAAGTTACATCTTGAGAATGTTATAACTCTGCAACAAAACTTTTCCATTTCAAAAACAAATCAATTTGCTGACTATGGAAATAGGTCAAGAACTCTGTATATTCATGAGAGAGATTCTTAAGGTGCTAAAATTTATGTGCCTCTACTGCAGTGGCCATAATCTTAATAAGCATGCAAACATCTTGGAACAACGAGCTAAATGTGGGACAGCTAATTTAGCATAACAGTGCCTCTTATTTTTTCAGAGACACAACTGTACTTTCAGTGTCTTCAACCATAAAAGAATTCCAATGTACTGAATTCAGAGTGGCTCCCAAGTTTTCCTTCACAGCTTTTAGTGTGGCTGTTTTCTTCTTGACCAACTGAAAGTTCAGAAGATTTTTTTTAACAGGGAGAATACAGCAATCCTTGAATTACCTTACAAAATATAATATTTAATTTAATATTAAAAAAAAAAGAGAGTGACCTTTTCCTAATCGCTACCTCCATCACATCATGCAGCTCAAGAGAAATGTCCAGGAAAAGTCTCGATTTTTTAAGGGTCACTTACAAAAGAATGTCCAGCTATGCACACTGCATCTGCAACTACTTCAACTGGTCAATTCCTCTTCTCTGTAGCACAGATCCCTCTGTGAGGAAAGTTCAGGTCCCTTCTTTCTCAGATCCCTAAAGAATATATGCTTCACTGTTCATTTTAATGCTTTGGAATATGGAAGCTTCAGGATATTCTTTCCTGTATATAAGTCTTCCTATGCAAGACACAGGGAACTGCAACTTGCAAACCTCCATGGTAAAGGCTGACATGAAAAGGGGTAAAATAAAGACTTTAGGCAACAGAAGTTTGGGTTCTCCTGAGGTGCTCCATCAGATGAACTCCAGAGTGAAAAGAAAGGGGAAGAAAGATATTAACTGGCATCCACAAAAGCATGTTTTATCAAGCTCCAACTAGAACCAGACAGTTTCTGGGCTCTCAAAGCAGACAAACCCCATAAAACTCAAAATTTCCCACCAGCTGAAGGCTTCAGTTTTAAAACTGTCAAATAGAATTTTTTTTCCTTAGTTTTAACGTTTAAAAGACTAACAGTTTAAAAAGATAGATACAGGGGATTACGGCAGGTGCCCAAATATGAGGCGAGTCCATGAAGGATTTCTTTAGCCCTTGACTTTACAGCAGACTTCTCTTGCAAGCTATCCAATGAAACCACATGTTCCTAGAAACACAGCACCCCTGGTCACAAGGTGGGATCACTGGCAGTTTATCTCTGTGACAAGGACCATGAAAAACCAGGCCTCTGGCCAAAACAAGTTCACCAGGAATCACAGAGGTTGTGTCTTATTTTGATTTCGGTCAAAGTCTGTCAGGTCTAAAATATTTGCAATGAAACATTCCAATTTCAATGAACTGCCATTTTCTGTGTAAATTACATCTGCTTGAAAGTTTGTAACTAGGCCCATCTAAGATAGCTCTAAATAGCAGCATCATGAAAACTGCTCGATAACAAGAAACAGGGAGGAAAGTTGAGATAAATGAAGTATAGCGTAAAACACGGAAGTTACAGCATGGTAAACATCTATGCCAAGAGCCTCTCAGTCATACACACATCAGTATAATTTAACTTACATTCTGAATTACATTCTCCATCAGATGAGAACGTTAAATGACCTTTGATTGATTCAAGTTAAATATATAAGGCTGTTCTGTATTCAACAGAGCATTCACACACAAGTTTAACATGCTCTAACATACACATCCTGACTCGACACTTCAAGTGATTTGCTCTGGTGTCTCCATGTAGACATGATTAAAGGCTTTTATCTCCAATTGCTAACAATGCCCAGGGGAGAAAAGGGAATGGGAAAAGGCAGAGTCTGTTGCTGGTTGCATATTCGGCTGAAGTGAGAACTCAACATTTCAAAAGCCACTTCTGGAATACCTTGCACACCTAACTCCCACTCTACAAACTAAAGAGGTCCTCTTATTCCTCTCTGTACTTCTTTTAATTCCTTTCACTTTGCTCTGCTTTTAGGTAATTTCAAAATTATTAATCATTAATCAAATGCTTTTTTAAAATCATTACTGTGCATTATAAGCACTACTACATCAGCAGTGTGATACTTGTTTCTTGAAATTTACCTATTTGCCCGGCCACTCCCTATGAGAAAAAGGAGACCAGGCTACATAGGTTGTTGGAGCTTTCTGCTGTAGAAACTTTACATTATTCCAGCTGTTTTCTTCAAAAGGCTGTAAAGATCATTAGAACAGAACATTTTCACCTACAGCTGCAAGTTAGAATTATCATCATTTCACCTACAGCTGCTACAGAATTATCATCTCTGTAGCCACTGCAGGTGACTTCTTGCAACTGAAGAAAGATTTATCTCCCTAATCCTTGGTAAATGAATCCCTACACTAAAACGTTAGACTACTGTTTTTACCAATCTAATAAGGCACCGTAAGAATAAAAATATTTATAAAATGCTTTGATGAGAAAGTTTTGCCATAAGGTGCTGAGTAGGACAGGTCAGATAAAGTACACATTTGACAAACACTGGCAGTATATCTGTTCATCAACAGATGGTTGTTTAAAAAAAAATATTATTATAAGCTATGTGAAAGTAGCCACCAAAGAGTACCTGTATTCTGTGTTATCCACGCAGCTTTAATTGGACAGATGGATCACATGCTAGAGGCTTCCCAGTTAAATAAGGATAACTCATACTTTAAGACATTTTAAGTGAAAATAGGGTACTTGCAACAGCCTAATCTCAAATGTGTTGTTTCTTAAAGCCTGCTAGAAAGGTTATTACAACAGCAAGAGGAACGTGAGGGGGTCACAAAATCTAAAAACATCTATGTTGGAAATATCCACAGAACTCTCTTCTACCTCACTCACGCCTAATACCTATATAAGTTTGATGAGGAATTCTAGCCAACACACACCTTTTGTAAAACAAGACATCTACCTATTAACTGCACTGCCCAACAGATGCCATTAGTCTAACTTTTATATGACCAGGTGCAATCTCTAATTTAGGAGTACTGAACCTTATCTGCATGCATTTCTACAAACATTCAATATAATTTTGCTTAGCACTAGTTAAGGAAAACCTACAAAACCAGTCATCCATTGAGGTGAAATTGTAAGAGAAGAACACACACCAATGGGGTATCTCAGCAAAGGCACCAGTCCAACAGCTATGGAGATTAAGTTGGGTTATTTATGAATTCCTTACATTTTCTCTCCCACATCTTCTGCTGTGCTCCTCAACTCTGACCCATGGGACAGAAACCAGAGAACTCACATTTGTCTTTTGAAAGATCCCAAGAAACCAAGGCAGCCATCCAGATGACATTCTGTATAGTACAGGCCCAAATAGGCTCTATGGATTAGCATCACTTCACTCAGTAGCTAAGGGTTGAGCAGAAGCAGAAAGTGAAGCAACACCATTTACACCCAACAGTTTAATAAATACTGTTACATCTAGGCAATTACATATACTAAGTACATCCCAACTAGATACAGGACTAACAGATTCATATTATTTCTTGCTTCATGTGTCATTAACACCTAATGGAATGTTCAGAGGTGTTTACAAGTCCAAAGTAATAATGGATCACTTTTAATTAATGCACAGGAAAAAGTTCATGAAAGTCTCAGTGGAAGAAGGCAGCTGTTAAAGAGATTGCTTCGTATCTCAGTCACAGACTGCCCCCTCCTTTCCCTCTATAAAATGGAGAACAAGCAGGTTACAGGTGTGAGAAACCAAAATAATAGGCTCGACCACACAACACAAAGAGATAATTATAAAAGTGTCACACGTTTTCTTTCCTATAATTCTTTGAAAAGTTGAAGAGTGGAACTTGTGTTTAAAAAACAGAGTACTGTACCGTTTGAAGATGCGTCAAGTACTGGTGCTGAAAATTGAAGACAAAACACAGTACCCGTATAATGGCATATGCTAGCTAATATGAGTCAACACTCAACACTTATTTTAGAACTCTTAGTACATTTCAGACTTTATCCAGAAGAAAACACTATTTTCCAGTCTTTTTTCAATATGAGAGAGATTCTAGGTCTTATTTTATTAAGCATTAACATTTGTTTTAACAGAAACCCTAAGAGAATTCCGTACTGTCCTCTAAAATCACAATTTAAATACACAGTGGGTCCAGTGTTATGACAGAATCATTGAAAACCTCAAGGTATTTCTCATACAAATGTGCAAAAAAAGCACATCTTCCCCAAAGGTCAGTACATCTTTTACAATTTCAGAACATAGAATCTAAATGAAATACTGAGTTTAAAAAGAATTGAAATCTCCAAACTCATCTTTTACAGGCAATACAAATTCACTATCATGACTACATTTTTTCAGAAGCAGATTTATTACCAGTTTTTAACGATAAGGGTACCAGGGTGGTTAGCTTGGAAGAAATCAAGAATTCCAGCAGATGGAAAGAAGGACATTCTAACAGACACTTCGTCAACCTGCTCCATTCTCATGTGCAGCATTTCAGCACTGTACTTTTCTAGGCAGTGCCTTTTTGAACTAGTCCTAAACACATGCTAGATTAAAAATGTGGGTACAATGTCCAACACTCTCTTTTGGTTTTCCCTGTCCTATAGACAGCCAGGAGTCAATGTCAACACAGAGAAAACTTTGCAAAGATCCCCACACAACTGGCAAAATACACTTGTCCTTTTATCCACTGCAACCAGCACTGAAGTCCAATGAAGTCCAATATTTTCATTTCTCAACTCACCTTAGTGAAACCAAACAAAATGAAACAGGAGCATCTGGATTTCGATTTAGTCCTACCCAACCATACTCATCAAGTAGGTGCCACTATTCTAGTGAGTAGAATTCCTCTAAAGAGGAACAGTTCTCCAAAATGGTGAAATACACAACTGAAACCTGCACTGAAAACCAGGTAACTAGCATACATATTTCCAAATTCAGCCATATGCAAAAAATACTCCTATAAGAATTATTTTGGATTAAAAAATTATTTTCAGTCATGCCTACCAACCAAATGTCTGTTTATAAATTTGTCTATAGATGAGGAATGCTTTTTTGGGTAGGTAAGGGAGAGATGAAACCCTAGGAAAAAATGCTGAAAATTTTCACGCTTTAAATGTCTGAAATAACGTTCGGTTCAGAATATAACTAAGTTTGCTCAGCCAACCTTTAAGACTAAATATATGATCCAACACAAACCAATATATTCTGGTTTTAATGGCACTCTTATGGAAAAATACCTCATCCGGGTGAATGGCTGATTCTTTTAACAGCTATCTAGCCATCAGAGAATCTATTACACGTGCAATTCCACCTAACATGTAGCAAATCCTAAGCTTAGCAGAATCAGGCAGAGCCCCCACCACAGGTTTACACTGAGCAGAGGTGTCCCAGCAGCAGTAATTCATCTATCCCTGCCATGTAACTTTAACAGCTTTTCTGTGTGGATGCTGGCAAGTGCTGACTTCCATTGTCACCCAAATTGTCTAACAACATTTTCAAACGCTTTTCAGTTTTAGCAGATAATAAAACATAAAATCACTATCATATCCATCCTCTTTTGGTGCTCTCCTCAAAAAATTAACCCCCCTAACTCATAAACTGTTCTCCTAATAAAACTGTATTTCTGTGAGAACACAGCTCTCCCAGTTTGAAGGATCCAGACTCCTGCTCTCAGCAAGTTTTCAAAATCCTCTGGTAAGGATTTCTGATCGGTTTCTCTGCAAAATGCAGACATTAAAAATAAATTATGGGTATGTATGTGTCGCCTTCCCAGCCCTCTCTCCACTGCATGCACTTCCACCCCCAGCTCCTTCGCTGGTTTTCATGCAGATTTGTGCCAGACATTCGGCATCCTCATTAAGTGGTGTCTGGCAACCTGCCTAAGCTTTAGTGGGTTCTGGGAATGCCAATATATTAACCAGAGGACTTTTTGCATACCCTGGAGGGATTTTTATTCTAGAAAAGTCAACCACTTGGCACTAAGAAAACTTACTTCAAATCTAGGAAAGCTCTCCATTGGCAATAAGAAGAAAAAATGCATTTACATTCCTCTTAATTTCTGTCTCCTACCTGAAAGAAAAGTTTGATGTAGAGCAAGATCATTCAAACACAGTTTAAAAGGTCGGTGTGTTCTCTGTAGTAGGATTTTAGAGAAAAGAACAACAGAGACAAACAACACAGACACAGCATAACATCACAAAAATTACTCATTTTCAGCCCCTTGTCTCTTGTGACCAAAATAATCTTAATCAGGAAGATTAAATTTACCAGTTATTATGCTGAGTGATAATGAATGGTGATATTGGTGCTTGAAAATATCCATTGCTTAACTAAACAATAAGAAAAAGCATTTAGTAAAATGCATCTACATTTTATTAAATTAGCATACTGCAAATATGCTAAATCAAAGCATACACTACAGAAATGCATATATTAAATAAATATGGATGATGAATACTGAGACATTCTGCCAGCATGAAATACAGGACACACTGTAATGTCATGCTCTTATTCACCTGCAAGCATTCTTTCTACCGCTGTCCCCTTAGAGTTACTTTTATTCAACTGACAGTCTCAGAACTAAGCAAATAAAACTCTCTAAGAGAAAAAAAAAAAATCACATTTCTTTTTCAAATATGAGGTTCAAAAGAACACAACGGAAAAAAGAAAGGCCCATGGCTTTCCTTCACTTGAATATTCTGCCCGTGCAGCACATAGAGAATTTTAAAGTACACTGGACAAATGTGCCATTTCAAGATCATTCCTTCAGGCTTGTGTACTCAGAGAATCCAATTCATTTCAAGAAGTCAGTCAAGTAATCTGCTACATATAGATATCACTACCCATTATTATTATAAGTTTCTTCAAACTGACATCTACTTCAAACTCATCATCTTTCTCTATGCAAAAAATTGACAACTTCCTGACATCAGCTCCAAAACACCACGGTCCCTTTATAATGGCCAATTAGAACTAGAGATTCAGCAAGAATCAATTAAAATCAATTCCATTTAAGTGTTTTAGTGTACTAAGATTATGTTTGGTGTGAAAGAAATTTTTAGCTATCTAGGCTGCCTTTGCTTAGATATCAACCTTCTAGGCAAGACAGCTATTCTTAAAAATAGCTGTCAACTGAGAAAAGAAAATGTATATGCATGAATCATTTCACTACAGGGTTGGATTCCCAGCAACTGATGCACCACTGTTCTGGCACCAGTGCCTTGAACGAGCAGCTGATACTAGATTGGTGCCATTGAAGAATTTCACGGTTACCACAGAACCAATCTGCAGAAAAATTCATCTCCAAACTCCTAGAAGTATTTGCATTCCGTAACTGGCAATGTACTTGCAGGGAGCTGTTTTGAACCATGAAAAACCAGACAGAAAAAAAAAAAAAAAACACAAAAAAAAAAAAAAAAAAAAAAAAAAAAAAAAAAAAACCACACTTTTCCAAGACCACTCACAAGTTAATTGCAATAACCTTGACTCCTGATGCAAGAGTTGTTGGATAGGCACACACTTTTTAACACTTCATTTCTCTTAGAGACTATGCTAAGTTAAAATACTTTTAAGGTATTCCTCTATTATTTCAATAATTATTTACTTCTTTCTGGCACATCATATCCACATTTGGAAAATATTCCAAATTATTTCAGACAGTGTCATTGACATAAAACTAGTTTTTGGTGGAAGGGCAGCACTAGACAGGTACTGCAGGGCAGCTGAAAAAGAACTAAATTTTGGTCAAGATGATCAGAGAGAAAACTTCCAATCGCCTCTTCTCCACAATCCTCTCTTGCAAAAATGTTCCTTCAATGCAGGGAAAACCAACAATTCCTCATTTCAAGTCTCACTTTAATGTTCTGGGCAAAGAAAACAGCATTTTATCTACTTAAAAATAACAAAAGGTGAGGTTAGTTGTAAATTCCTAGGTTAAGCTACTGCCTAATGGCTGTAATATCACCACATTTAATACAGCTGTGTCTAAATCTTGAATCTCAACTTCCTTCTACTTCCACAAGTTTTCTTATAACAAGTCTAAGGTCCTGAAGACTAAAAACTGCATCAGTCAAACACTGCCTAGTGCCTGTAATGTTTCAGTTGACAAAAACCAGTGATCTGCAATATTGTGTCTCACACTTAACTCATTCTGCATTACACACTGATCACCATTTAGGCCCACTCTGGCATCTGAATTCATTGAGAATATTAATGTGCCTTATGTGTATGCAACAACGATCTTCACATACCTGAGTTGGAACTAACTGTGCTGCTATAAACACTGATTATACAAAAAGATGTGTTTCTACTTCTATACATAACTGTAGAGAGTTGACACATTCCAGTTTGAGTTCTCCTCATGCTGGTCACTTTGTGTGTCACAGTAACTTAATACCTGGTGCTAAAACTTCAGTACAGATATAGATGTTCAGATTATCATCTCTATCTCAGCTAATATGGACAAGGGGATGTTGATTAGGCTGCTTCCCACCAGTGCACTGGTTTTCCAGCAAAACTTCCCCTTTCATTTACAGCCACTAAGTCATAATATTTGTATGTTCATTAGTGGAATCAAACATGTGTGCACCATGCACAGTAATTTAATTCTACTCAAGGATGCATCATGTGTTAGACAGCTCTGGATCATTCCAAAGAATAGGTTTCCCAAAACATTTTCCTAGCAAAGAAATTGGAAAGCAGAATTGAAGTTCTGTCTAACCAAGATTTCCAGGTGTTGAAGGACCAGTAAGAACACTGCCCCTACACAGGCAGCATTTATGTTCTTACCTCATCTATGACTACTGGTAATTGTCCCTTGGGCTTTCTTACTGGCAAAAACTCTCTCCCCTTTTGGCCAGCTTCAGATTTATGATGCTGGAGACACTTCACTCTTCATGCTCCGTGATGCACCTTTCCAGTCCACAAATATTTTAGTGCAGGATGCTTTTGGTTTGGAAGCACAGACAAAACTCTTAAAGAAGCTTTCCATCCTGACAAGGAGATGTCTGTGGTTTTAGATGAACAAACTTTTATAATACCAAACACTATTTTTAACACCACATGAAATTATTCACCCGATTTTTGTTCCCCTGCACAACCACCATGTGCTATTCAGAAAAGGTCCTGAATCACACTAAAACCTGTACCATTCTAGGTGTTAAGATCACCCAAGAAATCAAAAGTTACTTTTGCATTTTCCCTGCTTCCGGCTTGTTCTTTGCTGAACTTAAACATACACACAACGGTGTGTTTGCCTCTTCAGTAAGCATCGAACCGCAGCCTACGCAAAACTACCTACCCACCTACACGACAGAAAACCTGGCACACCATTCAGAAATTTGGGATGCACATATTCATTGCAAATAATGCGGGCAGGCGTCTAATACAGGCAGGCAAAGCTAGACGTCTGCTAATAAACTTTTTTTAAGGGAAAAAAAAAAGGCATTTCATCAAATATAGGTCACTGGTGCGTGAGCCCGGCAGCCGCACTGCCGCTGTGCCTCCCTGCGAAAGTTGCCCGCCCGGCGCAGGGCGCGCACCGCGGCCGGGCATCCCCGGGAGGGTCTCCCCGCGGGGCCGGGCATGTCCCCGGCAGCCGGGCTGTGACACCAGCCCTGACCGAGAGGCACGGAGCTCTGGTACTTACTCCGGAGCAGCCGGAGAGGACGTACCGCGCACTCCGTGCTCCCCCAGCGCCCTGCCCGCCGCCGCGGCTCCGCAGCCCCGCTCGCCTCCGCCTCTCCTGCGGAGCCCCGGGGGTCTCCTTCCCGGGCCAGCCGGGGCAGGACGGCGGCGGGCGGCAGCGGGGCCCGCCGGAGCCCCAGCCGCCCCCGCTATCAGCGGTACCTGTCACGCTGCCCTCGCCCCGGCCGGCACCCCCACCTGCCCCCCAGGTGCCGCGGAGGGACGCGCTCAGCCCGGCCCCGGCGGGGGCCAGGCAGTGCTCCCGCCGCGGCAGGGAGGGTGGGCGAGCGCCGCCGGAGCCCCACGGCAGCCGCCGCCTCGTCCCCCGCACGCTCGCAGACCTTCAACTCGGGCCTCCCGCACTTTCTCCGGCACTTTCTGACGCGGCGCCCCCCGGGCGCCCCCGGCCCCGCCGCCGCGGGCGGCACTCACCTCCCGCCGGCCCCCGCCGCTCGCCCCCGCGCCGCGCTGGCCTCCTCCGGAGCGCCTCGCCTCCTCCCCCTGCCTGTCTCCAGCAGCCGCTCTCCCTGCGCTGAGGCTGTGCCTGCCTCCAACTCATCCCCAGCCTCTCCTCCTCCTCCCCCCGCCCTGCCCGCCCCGCTGGCTGCCGCCTGTCTGCAGCGAGTCTGGCTCCGGCGGGCGGGCGGGCGCGGGGGCCGCCGGCGGGGGGGCGGGCGGAGCGGGGGAGGGGAGGCGGCGCTCCCGCCCGGCCCCGCAGCCCACACTGACACCTGCCGGGTGGATGTGCGCGGCTCCGGCTCCGCGGGACCGGCCCCCGACAGCGGCGGGGGGCGCCCGAAATGCCGCCCGTGACTCGCCTTCGGGGAGAGAAGCCTGAGGAGGTTCAACAAGGGCAAGCGCAAGGTCCTGCACCTGGGGAGGAACAGCCCCAAGTGCCGGCACAGGTTGCGGCTTACCTTCTAGAGGACAGCATTGTGGAGAAGGACCTGAGAGTCGTGGTGGATGACAAGTTGACCATGCAGCTAAGAGAGCCAGTGGGATTCTGCAGTGCATCACGAAAAGTGTGGCCTGCAGGTGGAAAGAGGTTATCTTCCCCCACTGCTTGCCCTAGTGAGGCCACATCTGCAGCGCTGTGTCCAGTTCTGGGCTCCTCAGTACAAGAAAGACAAGGAGCTACTGCGGAGGATCCATCAGAAGCCACAAAGACCGAGCATCTCTCCTATGAGGAGAGGCTGAGGGAGCTGGGCCTGTTCAGTCCAGACAAGAGAAGACTGAGGGGGGATCTCATTAATGGAGGTAAATATCTCAAAGGTGGGTACCAAGAACATGGTGCCAGACTCTTTTCACTGGTGCCCGCCGCCAGGACAAGAAGCAATAGCCATACCCTAAAAAAGAAGTTTCACTGCAACATGAGGAAGATGTTCTTTACCTCGAGGGTGGTAAAGAAAAACCTACCTGGATGTGTTCCTGCGTCACCTGCTCTAGGTGACCCTGCCTTGGCAGGGGGGTTGGACTACGTGATCTCCAGAGGTCCCTTCCAACCCTAACGATTCTGTGAGCTGCTCCGTTAGTGTGGGAATGGCCCTGCTCAGAGACTCGTGGCAAGGAGGCAGCCCCAGTATCCGTGGGGCAGCCCCACCACACAACCACCAGCCCTCAGGCAGCCCCTGCACCTCTGTAAAGGTCAGGACAGGCACAGAGTGCAGGAAACAATAAAAGTACACTTTGTCCCATTCAGAATGAGAAAATTTTTTAACTTTTCCAAAAATGTTGCAAGACAGGAAAACCCAGTTTACGTCACAGCCCAGCAGGCACAAACCCAAGGCAGCTTCTGCCTTGCCTGTGTTCACTTGCAGGTACTGTCCATTCCAGGCTCAGGATGCAGTCCCACACAGAACTGTCAAACATTCACTAGCCCTTGGCCTCCCCCTGTCCCTGTTAATATCCTTTGGGATGCAGGCCTGTGGTATGGATTAACTGGTAAAAATGCCACCTTAATGTCAACTATGCCCAAACCACTTGGGTACAAGTATAGCAACCAAAGTTGCTATTACACGTTTAAATGTAGGAATATTTACACATACCATTCTCACAGAAATAAAGAAATCCCTGTTTCTGGGAGCACCATTACCCAGAAAGGTTCTGGAGTCTCCCTCACTGGAGATATTCGAGAACCATCTGGACACAATCCTGTGCAATGTGCTCTGGGATGACCCTGCTTGAGCAAAGAGGCTGGACCAGATGACCCACTGTGTGGTCCCTTCCAAACTTGCCCATTCTGTCATTTCTGTTAATTTAGAGAATTGTCCTCAGTTCACATTCCTATCCACAATGTACTCTGCAAACTTTTTCCTTCCCATTAAATCTATGAGCCTAAGAATGAAGAGGCTAAATAGCAGGGATGAGGTAACATAAAGAAGTGTAAACAGTGCTGACTTTAGGCATGTACAAGTTTGATTCAAATGTGCTTGTTTCACTTTTTGCCTCACCTTTCCCAAATTGCAGGTTGGAAGGAAGATGTAAACCTGCTTGAAGGAGCCAGGAATCTGGCAACCCAGAACCCAGAGCACCAAGCTATGAAGATTGTGGAGGTGGTGGCCTCAAGTTGGTGCTGTGGGTCACCATATGACTGGAAAAGGGGGAACTACCAGATTACTTCTAAATGAGAGAAACAGTCAGAACAGCAGTGAAAGATTATTTTAGCAAACATAGTTTGGATTAAGCCACAATGAGCCAAAGGAACATCAAACACTACAGAAAGGAAGAGCTTCCAGTAATATGGGTAATTATTAAGGCTGCTTGTCCTGAAAGTTGCAAAAATCATCAAGAGGTCACAGGGTTAATCCAGAATGTGGCATTTATAATTCATTTATTTATAATCTAATAAATTGGAAGAAACTTGATTTTAAATTTGCTCTGTAGTTAGCCACCAAGAGTCAAGTGCTCCATTTCCAAAAGTGCCCTGTTAATCTGTACATACTTCATAACAAATTAGTCTGACACACTTCAGCTGTACTCCCTTCAATGACTTCTCAAGGAATGCCAGTCATTCACTTCCATCAAGAAAGTCTTCCCATGTGCAGAGGAATATCCTAACCCATGGAAAACCTTGTAAAGCATAACAAAATCACCTACCAAGTAACAAATTATTCCTATACAATACCTTTTGAGTGAAAAGATTCACCTGACAGTGATTTGGGATATTTTGGACATGTAGGAGGAGGAGGAGAGCAAAATCTGATGAAAATGCATAGACATGCTCAGAAAGCATTGTGATGGATGCATGTCTGGAAAGTGAAATGCCAAGAACACTCTATGCTGCTGATACTCTTGTTCCTATCCTAGATGTCTCTGGAAGAGAGAACCTGCAGCCTAACATACTGGCACCTACCAGGGGACAACATTTCCTCAGGTATACCAATTCCTTCACCTTTTAATCACCAAGATTTCCATTTAAAGCTCTGTTCAGTGTCTTGCTCCACTTAAACATGTCTGAAGAATGTCAATATTTCTGAAGCTTAGAGAGGCACTTAAAGGGGAGTGTTAACATTTTTTCCCTGACGAAATTGTAAATCATAGGAGAACTTGGAGTTGTGTAGAGGTTTCACTATAAAGAGAATCCCAGGGAGAGTTTGGTTATACAAAAAAATTATCTTAAAAAAAAAAAAAAAAATCTCAAGTGAAAGCCATATTCACAGTATCATGATATTGGGTTCTCATATCCATAAGGCTGCACAGACATCCTGACTGTTTGCTTCCTGGATAAAAAAGTGAACATTCTTATAACTGATTTAAGGTGCAGGCAGATCTGCAGGCAGTGATTGTCTTTTTTTTCTTTTTTTTCCCTTTATCTTCCTCTCTAAGCATAGCAATGGTATAGTTAATATTTGGACTGTTGGGGGTTTTGTTGGGGTTTTTTACTACTTTATTGTTCATCTGATAGTAAAAGTGACTTCAATGTTACTGGCAGATAGCAAGGTGCTGTGTTCCTAAGGGTGTAGCTTAACAACAGAAGCACCACTTACCCCTGCTGTGTCCAGAACCCTAGTGCAAGAACCAAGGAAACCTGGCAGACAGAATCTGTGCTATCTATAATAAATACTTGGCCCAATCATGCTATTAGATATGGTAGGAGATACACTGTCTGGTGAAGCACTTAGGTCTGAGTGTCCATATCCATCCCTGCTGGGCCCCTTTTGCTGTAACTGCTGTCACTTCTTCCTTCCCAGTCTGGCAGTCTGCTGCACTGCTAGGGAGGAAGTCAGTGGGGAAACCAAGTATTTGAACAATTATACTGAGAACAAATTTGAATCCAGGGACATAAAGGCTGTTGGTTTGAGTTACTGGTGACTCATCTTGTTTCCCACCAGGAAGCCACAGATCAGTGTATTTCAAGTATTGCTGATTCCTATTATCTGTTACGCTGAGAGAACAAGGAGGAAGAAATTAAAAACACTCAAACCACAGTAAGAACCCAGCTAAATAACACGTCATAAACCAGCCTTGATAAACTACACATAAAAGCATGCTACAAATAAAATACCTAAACTAGTCAGGAGAGTATTTGGTAGGGTTTGTTGCAGGACATCCAGATTCCTCTCCCAGTTGTCCACCATGAGCAGATAAGCACTGCTTATAATTCTAATCCTGGGGCTGTTTTGGAAAAAAAAAAAAAAAAAAAAAAAAGACTGCAGCCATACTGGAATCCTGCAGTACACAGGACAGAAACACCTTCAATATGCTGTCCTCCAAAAATCCCCACTCAATCTAGCCTCTGGAGATGGGGGCAGGGCTTGGTTTTGGTGGTTTGGTGGTTTTTTGGTGGTTTATTATCATGGCAGAGTCTAGTGAGAGAATCATTACAACAGGTAAAAACATGACAATTCTCTCTCACTAAAGCCAGGAAGTTATATTCTTTCTCTTGTATGATTCCCAAAAGGTCATTCATTCCAAGGGCTTCCACTCTCCTTCCTGATTAGACTAATCATAGTACATCAGGGGAGAAAATAAATAGGCAATTTATGGAACTAATGGCAAGCAATCAAATCTCTTCAGAATTTTAAAAATCAGTAACATGCAAAAAACCACATGCTTGCCATAATGGTTTTGGTCATTTTTAAGGAAAAAGATCTGTTAAATATTTTAGGAAAATACTCTGAAATTTTCCAAAATTGTTCAAGATCTTAATTCAAATTCTAATGTTTCAGTTGTAGAGGGATGGAGGCCTCAGTCTGCGCTGGGCTTCAGTGAGGTGCAAGGCCTTGACACACACCTCAGTAACCCAGCAGATGTGTGCAGATGGGCTTAATGTAGAGCCCCTTGACCAGACACAGGACCCAGACTGTATTTCCAACATGTCTCTGTGGTGTGAAATTGTGTCATCCCAGTGAGTGCACCCGTCCACCTTGTATGCCTTGTTAAGTAGGTGCTAAGTAGAAAAGCAATGACAGGGAAAATGGATGTAAGGATGTAAGGAGGGCAGCAGAAGAAAGATTACTTATAATATTTTCTTGTTGTAGAAAATTTTCTCTCTGTTCTAGTAATTTGCTGAAGTTAGACTCCAGCTCATTTGTTGTTCCTGGGTGCACACACGCACACACACACACTCATTCTGCAACGTGTTGTTCCTCTGCCAATTCCACCCACACACCTGCAGAGCCCATCACTAGATGTCAATCTCAGTTTTGGATAATCCCACATGTTTTAAGAGATGTTTTGGTTTTCTTATCATGATGGACATAACTATAAAGGGTTTTCATGCTAAATAAAATGTAATGTCAGACTGTAAACTTAGTAAGCACTATCAATATCAGAAGGACCCCAGGACTCTCCAAACTGTAACAGCAGCAACGCCACCCTATTTTTCCTAAAAGACGGCCTAAAATAAAAAAGTTCACAATGAGTGAGCACAGATCAGATTGCCAGGTCTACCTTCAGCTCTTGATAAATCAGCCAAGAAAGCTATGATGCCAAAACTCTCTGCAAGGAACCAAGAAAAAAGGTCTGGAATTAAATTGTGTCTCATATGATAATACCATGTACATTACCATAATAACAGAGAAATTACATGCCTTGTGTAAGAGGGGCTGGGCTACATCTTATTACACAGAATCAATAATCTATGTAGCAATTAGGCAATATTTGATCATCAAATAAGAAACAAATTCTTAACCTGGATGTTCTACAGGATGTACTCTCTTGTCGTGAATTTACAAACAATTTTACATAGGTATGTTTTCAGCTTTGCAAAATAAAGTCTTTGCCACATGAAAGGTATGAGATTTTTGTTTATAATACCATTTCCCAAATATATTTTTAATATGCTTCCGAAGTCTCAGACTGATTTGTGTTGGAGAATAAGTCTCAATTTTCAATTATATAGATACAGAATTTAAGTTATAAAAGAAATATGATTTGCTTTAAGAATGTGCTGTGAGAACAGGAATAAAATCGGGAACTGATCCAAATTCTCCTGGTTTATTCTATGGTGTTCTGTCTACTGGATCACAAAGCAGCTATTCACTGCTTGTTATTCTACACTTTTTGATTTAATGTATTACCAACACCCCCTTTTTCTCCAAAAACATTTCCAGAATTACTTTCTTAGCTACCAGCCCTGCTACATGTGAGGTAAGGAATTAGTTTGCAAAGCACTTGTAAATGAAAGAATTGACAAATATTGTTGGAAAAGATCCTCTTTTCAGGTTCCCATCAGAAATCCCACTGACTTTAGTAGAACAGAAATGATCAGACTCATTTTACACACACACACACAAAAACCTACAGAAAAAGTATTCAATAAACAATATGTTGTCCCCCTACTACATCAAATGAAGCTATGAGCCAAAAACTCCAAAGCCTTGAAGTCTTACATGAAGAAAGAGATATCGTATGACAGGAATGTATAATAGAACGGATAACCAAGAACAGCATCATCATCTTATGTTTAACTGTAATGGTAAAATCAGTACTACAAACTATAACCTTCTGGTTTTATATTCACTAATATCATAACTCCTATTCACCTGCCCATCTTCCTACCTTCCCAATAACTGGACACTTCCACATGTGTTTAAAAGCCACCCCATTCTTCCTCTTCAGGTCACCTTAGAATATTTCTATCTTTCTATTTAAGCACTACAAAAAAATCCCTCATTTTTGGAAATAGGGACCATTTTCACTGTTTCTCTGGTACAGCACAGAGGCATCTGTTCAACACTTAATCTTTAAAATACAACTACCATCATTTTAAGAACCCTTTCCTTCCAGTAAAGTACTTCTGATTCTACCCTTCAACTCTCCCAAAAGATAAAGGTGCAGAACTCTGAGAACTTCCCGGTGTCCACTTATTACAACTCCTCCTTTTCTCTTTCTTGGGTTTGGGTTTTTTTTTGCTTCTGCTTTTGGACTTCTTTTCAATTAAAGCCTTTGCATTAATGCAGCATTGAAAAATCTGAAGTTTTTTACCATCAGAGAAGACAACTAAATTAAAGCAAATAGGTTGGACAGAGGACACTAATCAAAATGCATATATTGTCATATAGTATAGTAGATGAGTGTTTTTCATGCCTAATAGGAACATCACCTTCAGGGACCCCAGGCTAACACCAACCACTAAATCAGATATCCATATTGTCCATAATAAACACAAGTGGAACCTGCTGCTGACCTGCTTTGCTTCATCTACTGCTCTAAGCAAATGCATTTTTTCATGTCTGGAAAAATGTTTTCACAACTGATTACAGAAATACTGCAAATTAGAATGTTATATTATTCCTTTCTAGGTAACTCCTCCCAAAGGGATCTTAGGAACTGTTCTCTATGCTCTTGTTAAATGAATCCCAGTGACTTTATTTTTATTCTCCCCACTGTTTTTGCATATCACCTATGATATATTTTTAATATAGAAAATATACATAGCATGCAGTTGTTTAATGCCTTCCATTAAAGGCTCTCAAAGCATTTTGTTGTCACTAATCAGTTCAATCTCACCAAGCCAGGCGTACACAAGCATTATTCCTATTCTGTAGACAAGAAAACAACTACAGAGAGGGCTGAGTGGCAGAATTCATTCCTGCATTCAAACTCTAACCTTTAGATCACAAACTGCTTGCAAAAAGACAAACTGTTCTCTAATGCTCAGATCTGCAGGACTTCATTAACAGGAGTTCCTCCAATAACTTGCTGTGTCTTCTCTCAGATACTTCCTTAGCAACTCATTTATTGGTTACCTACAGATGCTAACATACCATACAGACAGCAAGAACAGAGGCCAATACAAAATAAGCTATTAAAAGGCACTTTCACAGTTACTTTAGCATCAGTTTAACAAGTTGCAAAAGTGCAAAATACATAAAAGCTACAGATTTTTTTTTTCCTTTAACACACTGTTTACTCCTTGGGCCACCATCTTCAGCATTCTTCACTGTCAGCTGAATTACTTTAAACAAGACACCACTGGAAAAAATATTCAGAACATGTAAAAGGAAAAAAGAGTTCATACATCTCAAAATCTTAACTTCAAAGCTCTATTTTATCTTTATAGGTACCATCCTAACAGGTCATACATACATCTCTCAAGTGAATGTTACCAGTACTGAGATGTGCCCTGCCATGTTGTGAAAATAATACCTCAGTTTAGATGTTTAACATAATGAGATGCATGAAACCCCCCTGTTTTTCTCTCTCAAATCTATGGAGAGGGAAACTACTATGTTCCAGGATAGTCTTCTGCAACTGATTAGAAATGGTACAGATTATACACTGTGTAATACAGACTTTCACAAGTGAACCAGTTTTCCTAGGTTAGGAATTTACACAATAGGCAGTGATGCCATATACTAGAGTTTTGGAGGGGTTTTTTAAGTGTTAAGTGACATGATGGATTGTAATCCTAACACTGAAAAATAAAAATCCCATTCCAGAGTAATGCAACTTTGAAAATTCTTCTGATACAATATTAACATTTGCAGAAATATGAGTCAAATTACACTGTGAAATTAACCTCTACTTTTCTTTATTTTCTATTATTATGTTACCATTTCTAGAGTAGTTTGACCTTCATTGCATAGAATGGAAGCTGCTTAAAGGATGAATCAGCAATACATATGGAAAGAAGTTTCCTTTGGTAGAAACTTCGCCCCACTTGTGCAGATTAACATCTTGCTCTTGTTCAGTAGCATATTGACTACACCACACTCTAACAGTAGGAATTCATGAAGGAATTGTCACAAGTTAAGCTAGGATGTCAAATTTACTATAAATCAGTTCATTTTCAGTTGTTTTCTATAAAATGTATACTGTGCCCCAGCAGTGCATGCAAAAGAAGTTGGTCCTTAACCAAGAAAATAAGTGGCTTGGAATTGGCTCACACTGACCTGACAATAACAATTTGCATGCAGGCAGTTAATGCAAAACAGCTGACTTGGAGTCATTTCCTTAGAATGAGTAGTTAGAGACCAGCAGGTTATTCGTGTATGTGTACCCTCGATATACATGCACTTACATTGTGTCAGACAGTCTGGCAACATTTTGATAAAATACAGCTACACCTGGAGCTTATGCCAATCTAAGTTACCTTGTTTCCAGAAAATTTCACTTCTTCAAACCGCGTCTTTCTGGCAAGGTGAAAATGTGTGAAATAATGTCCTTGTTCCTCAAACTTGAGACTTTTCACCATTGTGCAAACAACGGCACATAAATACCGGCTTAGGTTTATTTGTGGCTATGCCATTCACAGTCTTTTAGCACATAACTATCCCAAACTTCAAAACTCAACAACTCTAAGACAATAAAGACTGTTCCTGCTGTCAGGTTTTAGAACTAATTTCTTAAGGTTTATTTGTTTATTCTTTATAGCTTTTACAGTGCTATGTATTTATTTCTCTGCTGTACTCCATTTGTTACTCTGAAAGCATGAAAGATGAGTAACAACACAACTTGAATTACACCCCATGCAGCGAGGCCACGCAGAGACCTCAGAGCTTCCCCAAGCAAACAGGCACAATGTTATCTCCAAGCCCTTTCTCCCTCCAAATATCTGCCCTTCTGCTGGGGGCAAGGCAGCAGAGCAAAGAAGATATTGTTCTGTTCCACCCCATTCCTGGCACCGCAGCCCAACAGCAGCATGGAAATCTTGGCAGGGAACACCGGTGCCTGCGCCGCTTGAACAGTTGTGTGGGGCACGCAGCCAGAGGCTGCCCAGCTGCTGCTGGAAGGGGCTCCAAGTCACCCTCTCACCTACTGGGCCTCTCTGGTTCCACAAGCCACTCACCCAAATGCTGAAAACTGGAGCAATATCAAAGAGACTTCTCCCCATCCACAAGGCCTTCTATTAACAGGTATAGGCTCTGCTTGGTAGGTAACTGCAATGATCCAGGCACAGGCTAGATGCTGAATTCATTTAAAGAAGTCTCAGAATCAAGTCTGCTACCAGAAATAAAACCAAAACCACTTTGGAGTCAGTATAGCTGTGATTTGTCTGTTCCTAAAGAGAATTACATGAACATAGGAATTTATTTGTCAGTGGGCACTCTCAGCTTTGTACTAGACATATGATTTTATATGAAATCCAGATGTCATTTAGAACAGTGTCAAAAGTCAGACTAAAATTAGTATTCACTGAATGAGTTTTTAAAAGAAAAAATATGCCTTGCAGCTTAAAGAAGGAACTGTAAAAATATCTCAGACTCATGTATTTTTCTTAGCAATGTCAATGGGGTTTCTCTTGTACAAATATATAAGTCTAAAGAATGAAGAATGAAAATACTTTCCATGTTTCTGTTCAGATATGGCTCATAACTTGGGATCAAATTAGGAGTCACAGTAGCTCCCTAAGAGTACAGAACTGTCCACTGCTACTCTTTGATTTACACGCACAAAATCTACTTATATGAAAAGTCTTGAAAAGACCAAGAGAGGTTCTCTACATTTATTTAGCAAACAAATGAAATTACTTTCAACAGTCTCTAGGTTTACCTAGGCAATACCAGAACTCTCTGCACACTAGTCTACTAGTCAGTGTAAGCAGGCAAACAAGCCCAAAATACTGCTTACTTTGTTTTGAGACAGCCACACCAGAGCTCTACCTACCACTCTACAGAGTGAGTTCACCTTCATGCCATGCTGTGCCTACCCAAATTGTAGCAGTCACCCACTTTCACTGAATAAAATGGTGCTTTATTTGTAAAGATGTAAATAAAGCTCTCTTTGTTCATGAAAGATCCCTATTCTTTTCAGCAAAAGGCATGATCTCATCATTCTGATATAATTGTCCCATTAGTTGCATGAAAAGAAACTTTGCATTGCCACAGCTGAGACAGATCACTCTAGCAGGTGAATTTGAGAGTCTGGAGGGATGTTTACAATTTACCTCATCAGCAGGAAGAAGAATATGTGTCATTTAGCTGTTCCCTAAGAGTGAGAAAGAAAGAAAAATCAGCATGGGGCTAGGCTGACATCGAGATGCCATTCAAAGAGTATCCAGACCCAACAATGTCTCAGCCTCATAATAAGCCTTTTACGATCAGTTGGGCCTCAGCTGCATAGCAAACTTCCATTTCAGAAAGGGATTAAAGATATCTTTTAGTCAGGAACATTCCATTGCACCTTCAGGAACACCCGTTTACATTAATGGTTGGTGTAGATATTTTCTGCTGCATGGTCCTCTTTAGGTTCTGCAAAGACCTACGTCATGTAGCTTTTTGATTAATTGCAAGTTTCTGGTTAAAAAATGTTTAGATTTGTGAGTCACCTCAAGGACAATTTTGGAAAGGAAATATTTTTATAGCTCGGGTTTTTTTTAAGAAGAAGAAAACATTATGATCATACAATAAATAAAATTCTCTGTTGTAATAGAGAGTACCATTCAATACAAATTTTGAGCTACAGATTTTTTTCACATCACTCTTCCTTCCAGAGTTCTAAGCAAAGGGAATAAAAGGTGATCAGACACAATAGCTGTATGAAAGAAAAATCCTTTCTTTCAGATGCATCTCAGTAAGTAGTCTCAGCAACTTAACACTCACTCTTGAACTGATACAGTACTTGAGTAGTTTCTCAAACAAACATTACGAGAGTCAGCTACAATAGACACGGTGTTACCCTTCAGTGCTTTGAGAGTTTCAATTTATTGAGACTGACAATTACAGAAGCTTGATGCTGAAATAGCAGTACTGATCCGGGGAGGTGGTGGAGTCACCATCCGTGGATGTGTTTAAAAAAAGACTGCATGTGGCACTTGGTGCTATGGTTTAGTTAAGGTGTTTAGGGCATGGGTTGGACTTGATGATCTTGAAGATCTCTTCCAACCTAGTGATTCTGTGATTCTGTGACCTGGATGCAAGAATGCTGCATTAAGCAGCCAGCACGTTTCCTAAGTCCCTCTAGGAAGACCGAAAGTCCTCGTAAGAATATGGTGTTCTTGGTGATTAAAGCCAGAAATTCAGGAATGTGGAGTTACAAGATTAGACCTGTAGCCTAAGCACTACAGAAGGCAAGATCAAGTCAAACTATCTCCACTACAGATCAAGTCAAACTATCTCCACTATTCTCCCAGTTGGATATAGTGGTGCACATTGGCACCACACCAGAACAGGTCAACACACTTCACCTTTCCTCCAGCTCATCCTCTCATGGCCCTAGGATTGCAGTTCCACCCTTGCACTGACATCACTGCTACTTGGATTTCACTTCAAATATCCTGTTTGCCTTTTTTGTTTCAGAGTTTGTGTCTGACTTCACATGTATGGCTGTTTTATCTGCTTAAGACCATGACCTCTTGGATTTTGGGACTGAGGACAAATAAATCTTCATCTTCAACAGGAAGCTCCATTTGAGAGACCATATATCAGTCTGACCTGCTAGTGATTAGGCCTATCATATTAACATAGAAAATGGACCTCGTCCTATCCCCAGATAAACAAGTAAGGCAAATTCTTGGTAAGAGGAACCATAAATTGCCTCCTTTAGATATCATTATTTATAAAGTTTCATATCCTGAGATATATGAACTAGATTGAGCACTGTGGAGTTCTTCCTCTGCAGAGAGGAAGTTTGGCCTCCCACTCTAATAAGTCCTCAACTCATGCATCTCATTGAACAAATGCTTTAGCAACTCCCACATTACCACATTAACTCAAAAGCATCTTAGGACAACCTTCATGTTAGCATTTCAGCATATATGAATGGAATTCCTGAGAAAGCAGGTTTTCAAGAACTACAGCATGCTCCAGGGCATTGACAGACCCCCACAGTCTCTGCTGTTGCTCCTGCAGCATTTGTTTCCCATTTTGTTCCCATTTTTGTAGGATGAGAGCATCTGGATTTCAACCCAATTTCATCAAAGAATGGCACTACCCCTGTAGATGGGCTGATCCTTAGTCAAGCTGACAAAGGCATCCTCATACTCAGCATCACTGTTCCAAGCTGGCCTGCTTTCCACTCCAGCATGTCTTTTTGACTCGAACAGGCTCTAAATACTGACACCCTGCTCTAAGTCACATGCCTATAGAAGGGAGAAGATCAGCAGCATGGGTGGCTCCTGGCTGTGGAAGTGTCAGAAGCAGCTTTTGCAGGGCGAGGGGTATCTACAAGACCCCCGCCCCTGCAGCAGATATGCTCGCTTCCACCCAACTTTTGGAATAACTAATTTATCTCAAGAAACTCCTCCAGCTCAGAAGAGGTTACAACCTCCAGCCACCTGTCATCACCCTTCTGCTTGAGATTATCTGCTGGAGGGGCTCTTATTACAAATGTTCCACAATCTGTTGCCTTCAAACAGAACCAAGTTAACTTAAAAAAAAATAGTCTTTTCAGCCTAACTCATTTTGACAGACAAGTTAGAAAATGACAACATGCACAATGAACGGATCTGAGATGATGATAATCACCAGCTGAAATGATGGTGACAAGCAGCTGAAGGGCAGTTACCTCTTCTGACAACACAGCAAGATCCAGGCAGTAACTTCTGCCCAAGACTTCATTAAACTACAGTTTTGTCTTCTAAAACACAGCTTATTTTCTATACATTGCTAGAATAAAGAAAAATTAGTTCTCATCTGTGTAGCTAAAGCTAACATCTACTTAATCTACCAACAACACACCTTTTGCACAGCCAAGTGTTAAAGTATACAAAGTCTCTTCCCAAAATCTTTTTTTAATGACCTGTCAGCTTCCTTACCTTCAATGAATCAACATTTTTCCATTTGTCTCATTCTATACCCCACCAAAAAAAATAGCTGTTTCATTTTTCATGTTACAAATGCAAGTTCCATGTTAGTATATAAATTTCTCTTTGATTCTATACTCATATATGCTTTTGCAATGACACAAAATAAATTTCATCTTTCTACAAAAGAGTAGATAAGGAACTCCATGCCGCTAAAAAAAAAAAAAAAACAAACCACAATAACCTCCTTGCTGAAGCAGTGCAGGAGAACCTCACCTAGACCCTTCCTAAGAGGGTAACACCACACTGTAGCATAGCTGCTTTCATGTTGGTGATGCTATGGATTATTCTTCTTGTGAGTAATCCTGTACTGCTATAGCAGTTCTGGGAAGCCTCAGATCTTCTGGGGAAGGGTCTTGTTTGTTTGGAGTTTGGAGGGGATTTTTTTAAAATTCAAATATCTTTTCATGTTGGCAGCAGTACTGACAAGCCTAACAGATTAGTTCCATACAGGGATGCCTGGAGCTTTGGCAGTAATTCCTCTGAGGACTCCAGGGGTGATCACAGTGGAGAGGGGTACACAGAAACTATAGAGCCTATGCAAGAAATAGGTAGCATATGCAAGAGGCTTTGAAATAACTTCCTAACATACACCAGCTGCCTAACATGGATTGACTGACCCCAGAAAAAGCTATGCAGTTGTGAAGGAGCAGCAAATGAGTTTTGGGGAATCAAAAATTTGCCTGCATTTAATGGCTTATACAAGCAAATGGTGAGATTAAGCACCAACTGTTGCTCCAGGTATGCAAGTGCTTTCAAAATTTCATTCCATCAGTTAATTTACTTGATTTCTAAAAATGCCAAAGCCCTTCAATTAGTACTCAACTACACAAGGGGTTCCTAGTCTGTAAGTCAGCATTTATTTCCAGATATAAGTTTTAGGCTCACGGTTGTGTTTTCACAGTTAAAATCAGATAAGAATCTTTATTTCATGATCTCAGGTCATGCTCACGTCCTGTTCACACACATCTTGCTTTCTGTTTTGTCACAGGGACAATACAGTTCAGACACTTTTTACTACCACTTCTGTACTTTCATTTAATTCTTTTAGTTATTTAATTCTTTTAATATTTATTCATTTTTCAGCTATTGTCAACAACCAAGGGCATCAAAATTTTCCTTTCTTCTTTTTGACTCCCAAGAGAAAAAGCTAAGGTGCTGATGGATACATAGTTTTACAATTTAAAACTAAAACCATTAAAAGTTAATGCTGTTAGTCCTTTTCCTCTATGGTTATTCATACCAAATATGCCACATTTACAAGACCATGAATTACGTAAGGTAAGCCTTCAAAAGACATACTTTTGTGAGAGCTTCTTAGTGGTTACATCTGTTTAAACCATTAAAAAATGAACTTAAATAGTTCAATAAAGTTTGTTTTGTAACATAATCTCTAGATTTCATTAAATGAATCTTTCCTAACAATTTTGTTCCCTAACACTCAGCAATACAATTTAGAAAGGAAAGCATATTTGTTCAAGACAGGCTTGGAACAGAACACAAGGTCCAAATATTCTTGAATTTTGGGAAGTCTACTCCACACTGCTGTCTTTATTTACACTAGAAGAGAGAGAAAACTGTGAGAAGCTGTAGCAATATCAAAATGAGGAGGACATTTTAATACTTTGCCTTTGTGTCCTTTGTTTCCCATAGAGCAAATAAATCAAGAAACCACTCCAGTACCAAACACTGCAATGAAAATGTAAAACCCACAATGCAATACTAAAATTTCCTAAAACCCGCCATACAGACTGTCAGACAATCCACAGGGTGACACATGATTTACTGGAAACATGGGTTAAATACAATCCTTCATTGTTTTGGCATTGCCTTTCCTTTCTGTGGAGGTCCTGGTCTCCAAACATTGTTAGATAGCATCCATATATCAATGAGAGATGGATAGCATCCATCTATCTAACAAACTGATGCTCTGAGCTGATTTTCACACAATTGTTGAAAACCTCTAAGACAAAGGTGAAGAACAACTGAAGAACAGATTACTGAGACAGAAAAAAATCTGCAATATGAGGCCACAATATATTTATTTCTGAATACAGAAATTCCACTTGCCTATCTATCATCCCTTACTATGAACCAACTTTCAAAGGCTATTTCTCTCTAGTACTCATGAGTCATTTTCTAGCATCACGTCTTTGGCAGCTTGCAGCATTTTGAAAGTGAAAGCAAATAAAATTGCTTTTAATGCACTCATAAGAGGGTACTTCAGGTTTTTTAAAAGCCATTTTTTCTCTATCTTTTAGCTGCTAGGAGGCTTTAAATGGGACCCCTGTAGGTTTTTGTCTGTAAACCATACGAGAGCATAAAAGCTTGGAAAATTTGCAGAGATTCTGAAGCTGGTTCACACAGCTTCATTGAAACTGTGTGTGGTTTTGAAGCTCACCAGGACTCTACTCACCAGGAACCATTTAAAATTGCCAACTTATGAAGTAGATTTAAAACTCAAAAGATTATGATGAAAACCTAAGACTTATTTTGTAGGCTTCCAGCTTGAAAGAAAAAAAAAACTTTCTGTAAATAGGGAGGAATAGGTTTTCATTCTCTAAAGGTTTTGGGGTATTGTTTCCTTGAAAACACATACAGGAGCCTGAAAAAGGGACCAGAATAACCTCTGTAAACACAGCCTGAATTAACCTGCATCGAAGTGATTTACCTGTATGAAAAGAATCAAACTGATCAATCCATTATACCAACACACAGTGGCTCAACTATCCTAAAAGCACTTGCAGGACAGTTACCATCGAAATGTATCAAATCTTTCTATCTTTGGAGATGACTCTTCTCAACCCACTTTACTATCAATCAGAACAGCCAGCAAGAAAAGAAGGCTTGGAAAACCACCATAAATACCATGAGAAATGAGAAACTACTTTCATTTATATGAAGAATCAGTCGAAGAAGATTTCATTACTCATACCATTCTCTCTCTATTTTGTGTTGTAAGGTTTATTAGGACTTGGTGCTGCAAAAGGAAATGGAAAAATGGTTTGAATGGCAAGGAAGAAATGAAAATTTATCACATTTGAGTCTAATATAGTATTTTCTTCTTTCTGTACATATACAGTCATCTTTGAAGGCTCTGAAAGTTCTGTGAGCAAACATTGGGTTTTTACTTCAGTCAACCCAGAAACTCTAGCAAGATCCCAAGAAGTTAATGGACAGAAATGAAACTGCTTTTCATGATTTCTGATGGCAAGCAGTACAGTGGAGGATGTTTGATACTATTTAAATTTGTTGTGGGACTGATTTTTCCACTAGTGGTTGCTTTTGGCTTTTATACTCATTACTTATAAATTTTATATTCGTTGATAATAAAGAATACTCAGTCCTGTTGATTTCAACACAATTAAACATTCAGCACAACAGTAGTGCCAGGAAATCAATGTCACTGTTCACTAGGGTCATAAAGAACATGGGGTTGATCATAGAAGCTTATTTTTCCACAGTCACAACCAGCCATGGAATTAATTCCTAACTTGGGAAGGTCTATGTAACAACTCTTCTGCTAATATATAATACACCAAAAGCTGTTGACATTTGTTTCCTATTTGGCTTGGAATCCATTGGCCCACACCAAATGACCAAAATCTGTAATATATGAGCCCTTGCACAAGAGCAGGAGGAAGTAAAGATCAGCAGTTTGCAAAGTCCTTACACTAGCTGAGGTTTTTAAGAGCTTCCAGAGGTACAAAGGAAAATATTCAAACATTGAAGATGATGCCAAAACATTTATCCCTGCCTATTTGGAGGGGACAGAGGTCCTGACCTCAAATGTAGGGACAAGAAGCAAAACACACTCACTAGGTGCTTAAAAGATTGGTGCCAAAGGAAGTTCCAGTACACACCTTATGTGTACACTTGCAGCAACCTTCAGTGCTTCAAAATAAGTTAGAGGGGGAAACAAAGAGGAAAAAAGGGAAGGGAAGGGAAGGGAAGGGAAGGGAAGGGAAGGGAAGGGAAGGGAAGGGAAGGGAAGGGAAGGGAAGGGAAGGGAAGGGAAGGGAAGGGAAGGGAAGGGAAGGGAAGGGAAGGGAAGGGAAGGGAAGGGAAGGGAAGGGAAGGGAAGGGAAGGGAAGGGAAGGGAAGGGAAGGGAAGGGAAGGGAAGGGAAGGGAAGGGAAGGGAAGGGAAGGGAAGGGAAGGGAAGGGAAGGGAAGGGAAGGGAAGGGAAGGGAAGGGAAGGGAAGGGAAGGGAAGGGAAGGGAAGGGAAGGGAAGGGAAGGGAAGGGAAGGGAAGGGAAGGGAAGGGGAATTTCTTCCTGAAGCTTAAGGGTAAGTAGCAATTCTGAAGCATGCCATCAATACAGCAAAAGTGTAATGTAAACAGATACTCAAGTAGTCTGTTTAAAAAAAAAACAGTGAGAGAGAGGAGGGGGAGAGGTACTATTCAAGTACTACTCAAAGAGAGCAAAGTCTGGAAGAGCACAGCCCATGGCTGGCATCTCAGCATTTCTTTTCCACTAGACCAATTTGAAGAAAATCCTTGCAAAGACGCTTTCATAAGATGACATTTTTGTGATTCAGTATAACACCAATATTCCTTTTGAGTTTTATAACTGTTCCTAGAACATTCTTGGCAATGAATTTAAACTTTCTGAAAGAGGTCGCATTTCACTGTAAATGGTTATCTGGTATTCACAACACAAAATAAGCATTTGAATATTTATTGTGAGCACATTGCATTTTAGGGAGAACACACAAAGATTCTTACCACAATTATCTTGTTCCAGCTTTAATATATTAGCTGTCACCTCTTTAATGGATCTTGTGAGAAAGGAAAGTTTCTTTCTTTAACTCTCTTTTCCCCCTGAACGCAATTACCACCTCATTCAGAGCTCTTTGTGTCCACCTAATCTCTCTGATTATGTCTCTGACACCACCACAATACTCCATGACTGACATACCTGACAGCTGTGACTAGTGACAGAACACTCACAATGCAAACCAGCTCTATGCAGGATGAGTATTACCTACCGCCAGCCTCCCAGAACAAACATGGAAGGAAGGTAGAAGGGGTGGGGGCACTCCACGACCAGCCTAACCCCTACCGATTTTGCCTCCTTTTAGAGCCAAACAGCATTGACAAGCAGAGCCTCTTTGTACATACCTACCTAATGAACCAATTGTTGGATGAATACAAAAGCACACCCATTAGTATTTTAATTTTTAATTTATAGAGTGGAAAATGCATGTTTGGAGACCTGACTTACAAGCAGGACTTGATGGACCATTTTGTCTCGCTCCAGCCCTTTTATGCTTCTCCAGGTCATAACTCCCAGCTGGTGCTCAACTGTCAGATTTAGGCAAGTGGCTGTAGATGAGAGACTGTGAGGAAAGACATACCTGAAAATGTCATTCCCAGACTACAAACTGCCCCTGGAATCAAGGACAAACTGTCTCAGAATTCAGCATTTTGAGCCACAAAGACATGAATTTGTGTTACAAATAGTTGCCAAGTACAATGGCAGTAATGAATACACTAATCAGAAAAATATTAGAGTGCTTTATAAAATGTCATGGTTTTAAGTAGTATTTATACTTCAAAAGCTTCAGCTTGTCAGCACTGACTACCTTTTTCTCCCCATGGAAAACAAAAACTATGAGAATTTTGAGAATAGGGATAAAGCAGATTATTCAAAACAAACAACTTAGTTGCATCTTTCAGAACTTTTGAGCAGCTCTAGAAGTTACATATTCCTAGAATCAGGGAGAAGGTGCAAAAATCAAAAAAACATTTTCATGTAGAAAATGTCTAGAGCCAAAAAGTACCACCCAAGCATCCAGTTTTAGAAGATGATCAGATAGTATTTACAGAAAATTAATCCCAGCACATTATATCCATCTAATTTTACATCTAAAAACTGCTCATGTAAGACTGTCCTCCAACAATTGTACAGCAAAACTAAAACATCCAGGATTGAGGGATATGCTTAGGAAAGCTTTGTGGTCAAACAGTATGTTATTGAAGGCAGAATTTTCATTTTCTATCTTAACTTTCTTAAGCTGCAAGTTAGGTGCTTTTGCTATTAGTATAGATTTAGCACATCACATTAAGTTTGAAAATATTTCAGGAGCAGTTTTAGCAAATTAATACAATGTCTAAAGAAAATCCTCTTTTTAATTCACCATGGTCCAGCTTGCAATATCTCTTTATTCTACACTTGAAATTACCACTCCATAGGAACCTCCAAGGCAGATTCCACATTACGTGATGTATCAGTGAACTAATGCAGTGCTCTAAAGGCAAAAAACCATTACTGTTATAAGAACATTGAGGAAAATATTTTCTACTGTTAATGCAGACTCAAATTTTCAAATGGGAGGCTAGAAACAATATTCTACTTAACTGGCAAATTTGGGGAGAAAATTGGTATGATGCAAACACTACCACTTAAAAAATTATTAACAGTCACTTTTCTTACTGAAAATGAGGCATCAGGGCAGGCAGGTGGATCCTTCACCCAAATAATTGATGTTTGTCATTCTGACAAAAAGATGCATACTCTTCATTTATGCTATACAATGAAAGCAGTAAGGCATGAACTTCTGTTACCTGGAGGTTTTTTTGAAACAAGGTAGACCAAGATAGTTTCACATACGTTAAGATACATAACCTACTAACCTCACAGTGAATTTTGGTACCCCTCAACTCCTCCACCAACCATAGGAGCAAGAACATACCAGCATCTTACCTATCAGACATTCCTACAACAGAAATACCCAGAGTATTTAGAATTCTATTGCAAAAGGCCAGCACTGCCCCTAGTAATTTACTTTATGTATCAAAAAACACTCACAAAATTCTCTTTACCATTTTAAGCTTTTATATAATCCAAATAATCTTCTAGACAGCCAGGCCTTGATAAGCACCTATACAAGGTTTTCTGAACGCTAATTAGTTTCAGATGCCAGGGCAACCATCTCCAAAACACACTGAAGCACGTGTATGGAATGTATTACAACTCCATTTGTAGCCAATGATGTGAAAACTTTACAAAGCTCTTGAATAATTATAATTACTAATATCCCAATTAGGTTGAACAGGTACACAGACATCCTCAGTGCTAGACACTTAATGAATTTTTAAAAATAATTTATTTATAATTTTCTTCTCTGACTGGTCTTAAAACCAACAAGTAAGATGACTGTAATTAAAAAGACAGTTTCAGGTTTGTTTGGGATTTTTTTAAGTTTGCTGCTTGGGGCGTTTGAGTCAATCTTGCCAGTCTGAGACAAAAGATTGCAGCCAACAACATGAGAAAATTGAAAAAATGTTTCAAAGCTGTCAAAGATAAAATGAGAAAAGAATTATACCTAAAGTAAATTCTGCTTACTTTATTAAAATGCTACAGATTAAAATTTTAATCAAATCAAATTCTGGACAGATTTGTTCTATTTTTCTGTATTCCTAAAAGAAGTATACAGAAATCAGGACTTCTTCACAGTAAGCACTGGACAAATCAAAGCAAGATCATCTTGCCTACAGAAGTTTATAATATAAATAAAGCAACCATGGGGAAAGAAAGCAATCTCATTTTGTGGAGTAGGAATGGAACCAGTTTGAAATGACTGCAAGGGAAGTGATAGTCATTATTAGGTGTGAAATAAGCACAGTGGGCTGCAAACAGGTACCAAAATAATCCACATCACCTGCAAATCAGGATTCCCCTGGATTATGAGGACAGGTCATTTGCTCGTACTTAAATGTATTTCACCTGTATATATTTACATATTTATGCACACAAGCATAGTTCACCAGAGTATCCACAGGAGCACATTCTGCATCCTTTTCCTCCCTTACATCCAAACCAGGAGAAAACATAGGAAAAAATGCATAACCATTCTTCCCAATTCTTCTCAGCTCAAGAGCTCAAGAAAAGCCCATAGCAGAAGCATGAACAGAATCACAGACAGCAGGCCTAGCACAGGAACAGAACACAAAGACAATTCTGAATTTACACCAAATACTTAATTATCCAAAGTCAGGGCTTCTTACTGTAATTCAAAGGCAGCTTAGTCCTTTTTCCAGCTCTGGAAGAGACTTCCAACTGTGCTTCTAAAACTGATCAGACATAGGCTTTTGTACACTAAGGTCTTTCTCAAATGAAGCAGCCAAGCTTGTCGAGCTAAGGCAGGAGACAGAAGAATTCCCTCTATTCCAATTCTGTATTCAGAAGTACACAGGCCTCATATCAATTAAGGAAACATGAAACATCTGGCAGAAAGAGAGCAAAAGGAATATGGTCACAGTATCTCACAGACAGGAACTTACATGTTGAGAGAATAAGGAGGTGACAAGACTTCTCATCTAGTTTAATTTCCTATAATAAATCTGCCCTTCCTGGTTTCCAGACTGCTGAGAAACAGCAGCTTTGCTATACTTTTACTTAACACTGATGGTATGTACCAAAGGCAATGTAGAGGGTACTTCAAGTTTTTCCACCCTGCTTTTTCACATTTCAGTTGTTTAAAATGCTGCTAAACCAACAACCTTCTACTAAAACAAATTTCACTCACACTCCTACCAACCTGAAGAAGGGAATAATGTATATATGCTATAACAGAACAATGCTGTCAAAAACCTGCACTTCTATCTTAAAGCAACTTTGGCCATATATGCTACAAAAATAAAATAGAAGACAGTGCCAAAGGCTACAAACAATATGATATTTGAAAAGTCAAGATGGTGAAGTCCCAGGTGACTGAAAAAAGGCAAACATGACACCCATTTTTAAAGGGTAGAAAGGAGGAGCCCAGGAAATACTGACCCATCAGCCTCACATCTGTGCCTGTGAAAATCATGGAACAGCTCCTCCTAGAAGCTATGCTAAAACTCATGGAGGACAGTTTGAGGGAGGCAACTTGAGACAGGCAGCACCCTTCACCAAAGGGTCTAACCAACCTGATGGCCTTCTAGATGGAGTGACTACATCAGTGAAAAAGGGAAGGGATACAAATGTTATCTTGACTTTTTAAAGCCTTTGACACAGTCCTGCGCAACATCCTTCTCTCTAAATTGGAGAGAGATGGATTTGATGGGTGGACTGTTAAATGGCTAAGAAATTGGGTGGGTGGTCACATCCATAGGGTAGTGATCAATGGCTGAATCTCAATGGGCACCAGTGACAAGTGCTGCCCCTCAAAGGTCCATATAGGAACTAGTGTTATTCAATATCTTCATTAATGATACAGAAGGGATCGAGTGCACCATCAGTAAGTTTGCAGACACCAAGATGAGTAGGGAAGTAGACACACCTGAAGGATGGGATAGCATCCAGAGGAACCTGGACAAGCTCGAGAAGTGGGCACATGGCAGTGTCTTGATGTAGCAGCCTGAACAGCTACCAGGGTAAAGAAGCAGGAAGGGTCTTTGCATGGTATCCACAGATGTTTAATTCAGCCACACGGTGAGATGTTCAGAGTTCCCCTGGCACACACACGTCTCTACTCTCCCCACCCTGTCCCGAGGGGCCAGAGGTGAACCTGGTCTCAGGGCAGTACAAAGATAAGTGCCAATCAGAGAATAGGAATGGAGTGGCTCAGGGACAGAGGAACAGGGAAAGGGGCAAATGGGGTCTAACAGCTTTTTGAGGGAAGTTTCTTGTGTCTCCCTAAACCAGGGAAATGTCCCCCAGGGTTCTCACATCTTGAGGACAAGACCAAGTGCAAGGGGCTGCATCTGGGTCAGGGCAACCCCCAGCATCATTCATGGGAACAAACAGATCAAGAGCAGCCCTGCCTAGGACAGCCTGGGGGTACTGATGAGCAAGAGGCTGCACATGAGCTGGCAATATGCACTTGAAGCCCAGAAAGCCAATTATATCCTGGGAACAGGTTGCCCAGAGCAGTGGAAGACATCCTATCCATGGAAACAAAATTTCAGGTCAGACTGAACTGGGCTCTGAACAACCTGGCCTAGTTAAAGTTGTTCCTGTTCATGGCAGTGGGGTGGACAAGATGACCTTTAAAGCTCCCTTTCCAACTCAAACAACTCTATGATTCTACGACTTGGCAACAATGGGTAAGGGGATGGTGGAACTGTTGTTCAGTTACTCCTACAATATAAGAACTGGAGACTACTGAATTAAATCAGAAATAATCCAGTTTATCACAGAAAAAAACACTGTATATTCTTTCAACAAATTTTGAACTTTTAAAGTTTGCTACCACATGGAGCTGAGGAAACAGTGTCAAAAGGGTTAAAAAATATGAACAGGTGAATTTACAAACAGGCCAATAAATGCAAAGAAAAGGCACAGGTGGGATTCTACCTCCCATCCGTATTTATCTGGTGGCAGATACTGAGGAAATGGAATTGAACCAGTAAGCAGCCAGGCTTACATCATTTCTCAAAGTAACATCATCTTTGTGCGACTTTCAGAGACAGAATACTGGGTAAGATGCATAATTCTGGAGGGCTGAAGGCACTATTGGTCATGTTAAAATTTACATTGTTTTCACACTGTTAGAGTTAAAAACAATGCTTATGCCTGCTACTGAACTGTGTAAAAAGGTAGGGGCTGATTGTCAGATCCCAGCATTACCTCATGGAAACATGATATTAATAGGTCAGCTTCTGGACTGCAATGCCTACCCCTGTTCCCTCACAGCCCCCCAAAAAATTTAGCATTGCCTACGAGAAGGCAGCTTGATCCCTTACATACATCAAAGAATCCTCCCAAACAGACAGAAATCAGGTAGAATCAACTGTTTACAAATAAATTTTATTTCTGAACTTACAGTGTTTAAAATAAAATATATCAGTATTTAGCTATTTCTAATAAATGCAAAAATACAAAACTTCCATTTGCTTTACAAGTGCAGAAACATAAATTATAAAATGATAACTTTACCACATACAGTGTTATTTCTCAATGTTTTTACTATCAAAAGAGATTTGTGAAACAAGCACCATAATTTATCTTACAGAAGACTTTTCATCAAAGCAGCATCACAGGGCAAAACAAGTAGGACATTAGTATGGAAATGTAGTAGCAAATCTTTGAATATTTTAAATTATATGAACTGTTATAAATTCTTAGAAGCAGTTAAAAAACTGTTCTATTTTTTTGCAATAGCTTTACCATATAGTCGAATAGTAATTGGGCCATATTTGCTTGTCAACACAAGGAAGACATCTTCAAACATTCCTTCTGCCTTTGGCTTGAACTGGACTGGCACAGCAATGTAATGACAGGATCTAAAAAGGCAATTGTGGGCATAATCATTGTTAATGAACAAGTAAACACTACCTGATAGACAAATTCCTGTCTAGTTTGGATTTTCATCAAAATAATATACTGGATGTGCACCAGATCATCAAGTTTAGTTTTTTAGATTTGCTTATCTATTTTTACTCTGAAGGACTTTGATCTTCAAGGTAATTTTTTTCCTTCTGATTATAAAAAGTAATACAATACTTTATTGCTGCTAGTTTACCTTGGCAAGCTTGGTCTGCCTCTTAGCAATATTGACAGTGCATAAACTTTATTTAGAGCAAAATTACTACATCTTGTCCCCTCAAACATCACACAAGTACACTAAAATTCCCAACTCTTTTCTGAAATCCATGCATTTGAAGCTACTAAATTCTATTACTACTAATTGCCTCCACATTAAGAAATATTTTGCTGAATTATTGTAAATCAGTACGTCCATCCTCAAACAGCATTTTAGAAATTTTACACTGTTTTTACATTATTCCTCTTCTATTTGGATTACATAAAAACATACCAAATGTAATGGGTGTCTGTGTTAACTGCCAGAAGCCTGGACTGAATTACTTAAAAATACAAGCTGTAAAAGCAATAGCTGAAAATCCTGAGTGGCAGTCTATTGGATTCCATGGCATCCAATAGAAACATCCAGCACTGAAACAGGTAGCAGTGATAGGCACAAACTCAAATAAGGAATTATGAACATCATCACTTAGTAAAAAAAACAGAAAAGACAGTTTTGTTTGCTTTTATTATACCTTCAATTTTCTTTCCTTAACAGTGTATAGTATTTTCCAAAGTCCTCTGGAATGTGCTTATTTCTCCTACTTTTTCTCACAGTGTTCCTACCTTTTCATACTCCTTTTCCATGCACTAATCCAAGCTATCATAATCAGTCTGTGATTTTACCTTCAATTTTACATCCCTTACCTACATATGAATTCATACTACCTGCCCTACACACAATTCTCATTTGCTAGTATCATCCTTAGTCCTGAAGTAACCACACCAGCCCTTTTTTTTTTTAAACAACATCCTGGTCAATCAAATAACAGTACACACATTTAGAATAAGGACTGGGATGGTACTGTATTTTTTTATCAGGTGAATACAAAAATAAAGTATTAATTGTACCATAGTGAACTACAATCAACAGTGCACCAAAGGAATACAACCAAATCAGTTTCATATCTCATACTCGACTGCTAAGTGTTGTATAACAAATCTGGCAGTATCTGTCTTTTTAACTATCTATGATATACAGGCTGAAGATATTTACTCAGCTCATTAAAAAAAAAAAATCAACTTTTTAAAGTGAAGGACATCTGTATGACTATTTAATCTGTAACATGCATTATGTTAAAAAACATACATTTTAGTAGGAATAGACTGTGAAGCTGCATATAACTAGGCCACCTGAGAATTTACAGAAGTAAAAGTAAATTCAGTAGAAAGCCAGAAGAGATGCAGAAGTCTGTATCATCTCCAAACTAATATATGTATGCTCCCTGATACATTACATAACACTGACTCAAAAAGAACAATAATGACCACACTCAAACTTAGACTATATCAAAATCTTAACAGTAAGGTAGATATTGCTCTTTCAAAAAGATGGCCACATCTGGCTGTCAAATTTTAATTTCCAGAATATGTACCATATGACCTCAATGGTACTGAGGTAGAGCAGTTTCTTAGCAAATGACAGCCATATTAAGTTCCTCTTGATCTCTAAATTCAGGTGTCCATTGGGTGGGTGCTAAACACATTATTGTTCTTCCCTAAAAGCAGACTAAGTCAGACATTATGTATTCTGTTTTGTAACAGTCAGTTGATTCTCACAATCGAGGTAAGACTCATCACACTTGCTTCCTAACCCAAAGGGAAAGATGCTATTTTCATTTCCTCAGCCAACAAGACTGGGAAGTTCAGACTGCAGATATTACAGCTCTTTGGGCTACTCCATAACATAAACATTCTCAGAAATTAAGCAACCTGGAAGATTTTTCTCAAGTACAGTAATCAAAAACCATAGTTTCAGGACAAGTAAAATTCTGCTGCAGTTAACTCTTTTTTCTCTTTAAAAACCCCTCTTATTTCAAACTTTCCGCTATGCCTGCACCTCAGTCAGACTCTGAATAATGTACGGCCTTTACAGGTTGTTGCACCAGTTTCAAGTGGTATTTCTGAGAAGTCAGGCATGTCTGAAGCCTGCTTCAAAGACAAACTAATCCTCTAATCCTCAAAACATAACACTGCAGTAAGTTGAAAAAGAAGAGTATGGGCAGTTAGCCCAGTTTAAGCCATAGCAACCAGATGGTTCATCAATGAACAGTGACCACTGACACCCAGAATGGTGGCTACTGGAAACAAAAATAATTAGTGAAGGGAACAACTCAACAAACAGCTTTACATTTTAGTAGTATCTGGAACATATACTACCTGGTAATCAGATGGCTTCTGAAAGCAATAAAATTGGGACACTTTTGTTTTCAAGCTTTAAGTAGGCATAGTAACCTGGTAGTCCTTCCAGAAACAGAAATTTGCTATTTTCTTAATGGCAAATTAATATTTTTGTATCACTTAAGAGTCATATTGTTAAAAGTATTCTCCTTGCAATAAAAAAAAATTCTAGTCTGCCAACAAATGGAATTCTTTTGGGTGTAAATTGCAGACAGAATTCCACAGCAGTGCTGTGTACTGGTACTTGGGATTGCACAACCAATTGAAGAACTGGCAAAACCACTACACCAAATTCTGAAGGACAAGACTCTTGATATTAAATACTAAGTTTCACTTTCTTTATCTAGATTTAAAACTTGATTACACAGGATTACTTTTAAATTTGGCCCTCAAAATTAAGAGCAGGGAATAGACCATGTTTACTACATTATATTTTTTGGCAAAAAACATAAAGGTAGATGGTACTTTCTACTCTTATACTCTTATTTACAGACTAATATTCCAAGTTCCTGCAAAGAGTCTTCTTATCCAATTAGTTTTGAACATTAATTCCTAAAATGCCCATGTTTAGAAGGAAACAGTTACCAGTAGCTTTATTGATATTGATGCTTGATGCTATTCTCAAATAAAAGCCATTTAAAACACTTTTAACATTTTTTAAAAAGCATCTCTCCAAGTCAAGCAAATCTTCTGTTCTTTACGCTCGTAAATGGGAGAGCACTATCTTGACTTCAGAGAAATTATTTTTTTAAAAGATAGGAAAAGCTGGCATTTGCAACCAAAGAAAGAACTGCCAAAGCTATTAGGAAAAAAAAAAGTAGACTGACTCTTAAACTTGTTAAGTCTACTTTAGATAAGTGCAGTAGTAGTTCATAATCTCATGCAAAAAATAAATATTCCAAACAGTTTTTTACAGCATTCCTCAAAAATGTTTTTGAAATATCAAAGTGTCTTCCAGTGAAGTTACTATTTTTTGGTCAAAGATGACTAAATCAAGTCATCCTGTCCTTTGTCTGCTGCTGTACAGCCTCAGACAGATCTAGCTAGTTGTCTTTATTTGGATAGATGTTATCCTGGTCACTACCCCCAAAAAAAACCCTTCTGTGCCATCTCATATGAAATATTTAATAAAAAGATGACATTTAAATTGAAGCACTAACACCAGCCTAAGAGGAGTTACAACACTTGGCACTGAAAAATGGCCTTAAGAATACCTTGAATACCTCTGGCTAACACCACTACTACCCTGTCTTTGTGATAAATGTGGAGCAGATTAGGAGGCAGAATATCTAACTCCATTTACAATTTACTCACAATTTCTGGTCTCTATAGCCTTAGCTTTCCTGTGTTTAAAATGGGAACCTGTTTAAACACTGAGAATGTATGCTGTACCACTTCTAATGAAATAGTTGCATTTCTGCTTCCTGACAATCCCACTGTTGCAGATGAGCATGTGAGGTGCTGTACTTCTTGAAGAGATGACTAATACTCCTGTCACATACTTGCTGTAATGAACTTCACAGATGACTGGGTTTATTTTCAGGGATTGCTAGCACTAACTTAAAAATTTCTTTTAGGTAGGTAAAATGCATAGTTGGTATGACCAGACAATTCCAGTGGCTGCTGAAACCTTGTGTTTGCAGAGAATCTTTGATGGAGCTCTGCAGGTTTGTCAAATTAAAAGCATGATGAAGGCAATTTGCTTGATCTGTTGTGCAGAAAGTATAAATGGAAGGAATGACTTGATTGTGCACAGCATGCCAAATGGTTACATGAAGCATTAGGCTTAACATTAAAAGCAGCAGCACTGTTAGAAACAATTTGCAGGGAAGAAATTGGCAGATGCAGAAATAACTGTGTGGGCTCATTCTGTTTCGAACAGAGATTAGAGAGTTCAGTTTAACAAGAAAAAAAAAAAAAAACAACAACCAAAAAAGCCTCACAAACCACCCCCCGAAACTGGTAACCATAAACAAAAGCATCCAGAATATTAATATGTACATTTTAGCACTGTACTTACATAGAACATATTTATCTTACCAAATTACTTGATTAATTTTTTTTGTTATGAGGAAATGTTAGCATATGCATTACTCACCTTAGAGAGTATTTCAAGTGCTTGATGTAGAAAGGCTCCCTGGGCTTTACAAATTTCAGCTGTAATTTAATAAAAAATGCTTAAAAGTGCACTATATTTAAGCCCATCATATTCAATTTATGACATGTGTAAGATAAATCAGGTCACTTACAAATACAGCTTTACACAGACCTAAGGTTCAAAAACACAGAATGCTCATATTTGTGAACAGTAAAGGAATAAAAAACGTAGTTCAATATTTGAATGAATTTAAAAAATTAAAATCAGTAAATCAGAATAATAACAAACCTGTGCAAACTATGATCTACCATACTTTCCTATTAATATATTACAGATACACTCAGATACAGATACAGATTCAGTCAGACAAAACAGAAAAATTACACATAAAAATTCTTCAAATATTGATTTTTGGAACTAGCAAACTAAGACATGTACTATTGCAATCTTTGTCAAGAGAAAAAGAAAAAACCAGTGCAGTTGAGCAATTGAAAGGACTTACAAGTATCTATTTAAGATGAAGTCTGTCAGACTTACCACGTGTGTTGCACGGGAGTTATTCCGCAAGTGGACCTTTAATGTGCATGTTTCCCCAACTCTGGTTAGAGGAAACACATAGATGTCTTCTGGTGCATATATCCCTTGAATGACCTCTTCTTTTTGTCTGATTTGAAAAGGGATTTAAGATATTAACATTTCTGATCTGTATGATCAGTGTATCTTGACTGCATACTTGAAATAATACGTGTATTTTCTGAGAATAAATCAGGAAAAATGGAAAGATCCAGAAAACATCAACTCTCTCACCTTAAGTTTTGTAGGCAAGATATTTTAGCCAGAAAGAATAATGAAAGCATCACTATGGCATAAATATACAGGAATTTACTCATATGCACTTTTACAGTCTGAATTTTCCCCCCATATGCTTTACCAGAGACCTATAGTCTTATCAAAGATTGCAGGTTTGACCAAACATTTTACTCTCCTGCCATATTCACATCATCCCATAGCAAAAGAACTGACAATTAACTTAAGACTGAACAGCAAGGTTAAGACATGCAGTACTGTGGTTTTCTCAGCATTGACTTTATCATCAAATGGGGTGCCCAAAAGGCAAATATACAAAAAGTATACACAGAATTCTACTGCCAATACCAGTTCATTCACCACAGCATATCATAGTTAGACGACTCAGAAACTCAACTGAAAAGAAAAGGCATGGAAATTGAACAATACAAAGCCACTAAGAGGTTTTGGCAAGTCTGTTTTTTACAGCTGCTTACTCTAACATAGAATCATAGGATCATTCAGGTCAGAAGATACTCAGATGGTCTCTAGCTCAACCTCTTGCTCCAGTCAGGGTCAGGTGTGAGGTCAGAGCAAGCTGACCAGTTAAATCCCAAAAACATTTGAGACAGAGACTGCACAGACTCTCTGTGAAGCCTGTTCCACTACATAGATGTCCCAGTAGTAAAAAGGTTTTGGTTGTGGAGTTAGGTTCTACTCCCACACCCTTTTACCCAGTTGCAGACACACTTGTCAGGTTTTGTCCATACATACCTTATTCTTTTTGGTTTTCCTTCAGAGTAAGCTTTCCTTTCTGGTGTAACTGGAAGCTCAGATTTTTTAAGGGCACTTGGAGAAAATTTCACAACTGGTGTTTCATTTTCTGCTTTAGCACTCTATTGGCAAAACCAGAGAAGACTGTAAACTTCAAGTTCAAAAGTACTTAAGTATTCAGGAATGTAAGTAATTCTCCTTACCCAATCCAAGACTTTTTATTTAAAGAATAAGCTTTCAGGAGCATGAGAGTCTGGATCATTGAGATGGAAGCAATTATTTAGGAGGACTATGTCAACAGGCTTCTGTGCTTTATGAATACTTATTTATTACAAGACAGATCACAACAAACTAGCAGCGCAGGTGGAATCTCAAAAAGGCTGCAAGCAACCAAGATTTTACTTAAAGCCAAAAAACCCCTCACTTCCTCTGCAGATATTATCCCCATATGCCTCAAGAACAACCAAGTTGGCTAAACAACTGCTCAGAAAGAAGGAAGACATAAGTCAGCATTATAATCTGAATTCTCAAAACAGCAAAAAGCTTGGTAATAATTTTGTACCACAAACAATACATCCTTCTCAAAGAAAGGCCTCTTCAGAGAGGCAGAAGCAGATAATGCACTAAATGGTATTTTCTGAATTCAGAAATTAGGCCAAAATATTTATCATCACTAAGATCCCCATTTAGGGTATTCTAACACAAGGAGACCAGATCAGCCAATGGGAATAATTGGACAAATAACCAATTTCAAATTCTGTGCTGCTTAGTGAATCTTGCCAGATATTCTTTGGAGTCCCCTTGGGTCACAACATCTTAAACAAAGTTAAAGAACCAAAAGAACCTCCTACACTTATGGTTGTACAACATTATGTCAATTTTTGAAATGGTGCTGACGTTTTAGACAAGCAGTTGATTCCCTGACGCAGGGAAGATGAAAAAAATAGATTCATCTTCAATAGAGCTGCTATGACAAACTTGTCTTTTAGACATTCATTTCTTCTATTGAAAGAGCTGCTAATCAGTCTGTCAGAAATAGCAGCCATAAAAAAACCCTTAATTTTAAAGAATATATTTTTCAGTTGCAAATAATCCATGAACCCCAGTAGAACCTAATAAAGACAAGAAGTATTTGCACATGTGTCTTGTATCAAGAGATTTTATTTTTCCACATAGTGAAAAACAATGGGCATCATGCCTCTGTTATCATTCAAATTCTAATTTATCAAAAAGTAAGTTGACTGCATGAGAATAAGGTACATTATGGAAAATGATCACAAGTTACCCCAGCCTTTATAAGGGCATCTTGAAATACTTCTTTCTTTACCACAGCCTGTACTGACTTCGGCTGTTTCAAATGAGAGCAGTACATTAACACTCCAAACGGTTACAATTGAGTGCTGAAGCTCCAAAGACACCTCAGGAACACAGAAATTTGTATCGCTTGAAAATTGGAATTATTTTGCTCACAGAGTTTAGAAAGGTTTTCTTTCCTCTCACTTCTGAGATACACAAAGATGATGAAGCTTTGTGCTGCTGATACTTTCAAACATATTTAATGTTACTTATGTAAGTTACTTAACTTTTTAAAGTATATAAACCATGTAAATTAAAAAATGGCATGCATTCAACATTTGTAGTATCTTCAAAAAGTAGCAGGAACTCTTTACAAAGTCCTCAACTTTCTACATGCTAAAGGAGCAGTCAGGACTTTGATGCTGCCTCAGCCTTGTGGCAGGTGCTTGCTAGTTCACTCAGAAGGGACCAATAGTTAGACCCAAATACCAGTCCAAGACTCCTGTGCACAATACTCATTCTCAGCTCAGTGATCTTCAAAGAGCCTCCAGCAGCAGCTCCCAGCAGCAGGAACAAATGTTCCTCATGAAAAGAAAAAACTAAGTTTGAATGACCAGCACTGAGAGCCTGCGGCTGCAGAGCACACAGAGAATCCCTCCTTCCTCTGTCTCTCAGGCTGCTTTTGGAAACGTGATGATCTGAACTCCTGACTACAGTTTCCAATGGTGAGGACTGCAAACACATGTAGAGCATAATCAAAATTACAGTCAATTAATTTGTTAGGGAAAAGATTAAAGTGATATGTGCCACTGATTTTCCTAACTTAATGTTCTTTTAGTTCCTTCCTGAGCTCTTTCAAATTTTTCATTTCTTCTGAAGTGGTGCAATAAATAAACATCACTCAGTCACTCCAAATGACAGTCAGTCACTCTTCTCACTTCATTCTATCAAAAGTCACATTAACCACAGCTGTAGCCCCCTGCCTCAGCAAAGCCACCAGATTCCAAGTCCTTTTCAAAGTTTTAGTAACACTGCCTAAACTCTTGATCCCGAGAAGGTAACAGATTATGATTCACTTGTCTTGCCTTCTCAACTAAAAGCTGCAACACTCTAAATGTTCTGTGTTGATCCCTCTTCTGAGCATATGTATGGCTCCCTACCTAGTTGATAAAGACTGTACTTCCTTTTCAAATCTTTCTGAAAATGATCGTGACATGCATTTCAAGTATTTTCTATGAACTTTTTTCCCATGTGCAGAGATGCTATCAAGATCTAATTGTTAACAGCTCTGAAAAAAATCAAGAACAAATCTGACACAGTAGTTCAAAAACATTAATATCAAGTCATGCTGCTCAAAGATTTACACAACTCTGACAACTAGTCACGTTTTAAGAAGAGACTTGTTTAAAACTCTAGAGTTCTGTTAAAGAATTAATCTTCTCCACATTTCAACTAGCTTTAAAAAGACAAATTATTTAGATGTTTTCCTCATTTTCAGGAAAATTATGACCAAGAACTTGATGAAAGCTTAATAAAAAACCCTCTAAAACCAAACATTATACAGAACAAAAATCAGAAGTTACTTAATATTAACCTTTTTACAAGTACTCTTTCAACACAATTAATTTGGAAAGAACAAGGAACCTACAAAACAAATATAAGGTATGTCAGCAAGAAAGATAAGTAAGTTTCTTACTACTGAAGCATGCTTAGTACTCCAAAGAATGATCCCAAATATTTGAGTGGACTTCTTAGAAAAATCAAGTCAAACTTTCTGAAGAGGACAGCAAAGCATATATAGCAATCATGCCGTACTGAATGTACAAAGCTTTTCACATTCAGCTTATTTAACTAATCATTATAATTAATTCTTCCTTATGATAATAAATCCTCTGTCCTATGTAAATTCCTTTCATATAGATGGGACAAAAAGCAAGGTAAGGAGAGAGTCAGTTACTTTGCTAGTAGTAACCTAGTGAAGGTTACTTCACTATTTATTTACAAAAATAAAACCGGCAAGAAGAAAAACAAACAAAACTGATAGAAATACCTTTGTCCACAGAAACAATTCCCCTAGAATATAAATTTGTCTCTACTCCCTTTGAGCTAAATAAGATTTTATATAATAAATGGTAAAAGATAATGCATTATCACGTAAGGAAGAGGAACATAAAAAAAATACAATTTAACCAGCAAAAATACAGCAGGGTTGAGTTCTTTTCCAGATTACACTAATGTATATATGAAAGAGTAGTGTATAGTAAAATCAAGATATTATCCAAATATTGTGCTCAAGACAGTGTTTATCGCTTTTATATACTCACATTTCCAGAAAGGTGAAATTTTAATTTTTGTTTCCTACTCGGATTTCCAACTGAGTAATACTCAAGGTCCCAGAACTGGGAGTAATCTCCTTTATCTCTAGGTGAAAAAATTACAGCAACCTACCAAAAAAAAAAAAAATTGTGGAACACTAATAATCTTCAGAATCTTCACATCTTCACTATTTTACATGTACAAAGTTATGGTTCAGTCAGCACAAAATTTACACACTACAGAACACACATGGCACACAAAGATGATCATGCAGAAAACTATACAACTAGCTGGTCCTCCTTTTCCAGCAAGTGGAAAAAAATGAATGAAATATGTTGTGCAAGCAATTTTGAACAAAACTTGAGTTCAGATAATCTGCTTTAAGCAAAGCCAGCAAGTGCTGGCACTATTACTTCTGTTAGTAAAATGGAGAGAAAGGGGACCAGGAAAGGAAATATATGCACCTGAAAAAACTTCCTTCATCTGGCAACTAAGTTGTGAACAACTCAACTCCTCCAGCTCCAAATCTATAAGTACACCATGCTACAATTATTAGAAAGCCTAAAATTTAAACCAACTTGCAACCTATGAATTTGATCATTCTTAAAGGTCACCTATGCAACAAAGGCTTGTCTCCATCTAGTGCTGTACCAGGTTAATTCAAGAATAAACTTCAGAACTAAGGTTGAAGGAAGAAGAGAAAGAGAGCAGCAGATTAGAATAGACCACTACAACTATATCTAATTAGCTAATCATAATATCCACTGCAAAAAAAATAGCCAGCCATGACAGCACTGTACTTTATCAGCTCCAGCCCACAGCCTGGCATGCCAATGATGTAAATGTTATTCAAATAGGCCTGAACTAGGATTGCTAAGGCAAATACAATTGTTTAAATTCAAATAATGGCTTGCAATATTATGAAATTACTATGAAACTAAACAGGAATAAGTTTTTTATTCTTGTAAATAAATTACAATTTGTATCTCTATGGAAATAATGTCATAATTATACATAAAAATGAAAAGATAGATGTTAATGAAGATGAAAAGATGAAACTCAAGTAGCATTGTGAGAGAAGATGAGGGAAGAAAGACCCTTACTAACCCATTCAGTCTATCCTTGGATGTGCTTTATTAATTGTGGTTATGAAACCCTCTACTGGGCAGAAGATAAAATTGCAAGTGAAATGAAACCAACTGTAGGAACAGACAACTACTCCTGAACAAGTATAGCAAGAATGCTTCAAGGAATGGAATCATGAATGAACCCAGGATTATTTGCCATTTTCTTCTGGAATTTTACAAAACATTCAAAATCATTTTCTGTTCTGAAATACTTTGCCCCTAAAAACCCCCAAACAGTAACATAAACACACTATATCACTTTGAAATCAAACGACTTTGATTGCATGAATTCTTAGAATCAACTCTGCTGAATTAAGCTGATACAGAATATCTGACACAGTCCAGAATCCAATACAGAAAGGCCAACATTTTGTCATTATCAAATAAAATTTATTTCTCATTTAAGATCTTATTTTGCAATTGAGACACACTAATATGCCTGAAATATTTGTAAATGCTTACCTTCTCTTGTCCGTGAACTTCGAGAGTACCAGAAACGTGGGAAAATCTGAAAACAGAGTAAGGAACCCTAGAAACAGTGTCACTTCCATCCACACCCTGCAAATAAATTTATGAGTCAGATTTGAAGGGAAAGGAAAAAAATAGCCTGAAACCACACAATACACCCCCCCCCATACACACACCCCTTGCAGAAGACTGAAGAAAATACACCCGATTAAGCTGCTTTTTAGTAAAGAATTCATATTGACTCCCTAAAAGCAAATTAATAAAGACTGAAACTACTAAATCCAGTCACCTGTACTACTGACTTACAGTTCAGAGGTGGTGCATTGGCTGGAACATGACATACTCAGTCCCAAGAGTAGAGCATAATAATAATTCTAGCATAAAATCAAAAATCATCAGAGCATTTTAGACTATCAAAAAATAGAGAAGCATTTACAAATATCAATAGCTAGGCATAGGCAACAGCATTGTATTTAAAATATCTGTGACCTAACTCAAATTTCTACAGAGATACCACGTACAGTGTAATTTCAGCAGCACAAGTCTGGAACAAGACAAGTCTGGCATTCTGGAGCCAAAAAAAGACACCTATCTTTCATTTATGTTTGATCATTTAATGCAATCTGGATGATGATACTGTATGAGCACAAGCAAACTCTGTGAAGTAGTCAGTGAAGCAGAAACTGTACCAGAGAGCACTGATTGATTCATAGTCAGTAAACACATTAGGGATGAAAAAAAGGAGCAAAACATTTCCCTGATATGGACAGAGGAAAAAAAAAAACTTTGTAACTGAGGTCATGCTCAAATATATATTCTTTCTTGAGAGGCAGCAGGGAGAAAGAGAGCACAGCAGGAAGACAGAAGTTAAAACTAAAACCCAGGGATTTGCATAAAACTCCCAATGCAAGCATTCACTCACTTTAATATAGGGTGGTGCAAAAGATGACAATTTCCACTTTAGATTTTCATTCCCTTTATTCTCCATTTCCAGGTAATTCTCTAAAAGAGAAATATCAGACCAGTATACTAAACATCTCTGTTCAAGTATCCCTGGTGTAAAGAGTTAAGCAGAAACGATGTTTCTTGATGAACACAAGTTTAGTGGAAACAGTTTTCATTACAACAAATCTCAAGGGCAGACTCAAACAAAGCATACTGCCATAAAGTTTGTAAAAGCTTATACACAAAAAATTTAGACTCCACCAAAAAAAACCCAAAATATATCCAACTCCTTCCCAAGATATTATTTGATCATTCAGAGACAAAACACAGATTATTCCAGTTAGGGACCAAATAAACTTGTATCAAATAATGTGTTTTGTTACTCAGCACATATATAAATACATGTCTCTTGGCAAGAATTAATAGGACAAGATCTTCTCAGTCTAGAATAGCACTTGAAGTTTAGCTGCAGACATACATTATATAGGAAATTTATAAACACCAAAGTATTATATTACAATCCTTTCATAATTTTAGCAAAATATCCCCAGATATAATTGATAAATTAAGTCTTGCAAGTCCTCAAGTCTGCTGGGAAAAAAAAAATTAATGGCAATGGATCATTAAAAAAACCTTCACTACCTAAAAAAGTAAGTACTACAAAAACAAAAACAAAAAAAACCAACCTGGTACCTAGATAACAGAATGAGAGTTCCATACAGTTACTTTGAGAATTTCAAGCATTACTGGAACTAAAAGTACAGACCAAGCATTTCAAACTCCATTATCTACCCTATCCTCCTCAATCACTATGTAGCAAGACAAGGACAGCCAGCCTTAAAGCTGACACTCCTATTGTTTTTAGGAAGAGCATTTATTTCTCTGCTAAACAGACAGATTGGTCTCATCTCTTAAGGGCATAAGCACAGATGAGAACAGATCTACTGCAAAGGTGCCTTGAGCCAGAAGAGTTTCAAGTAGACACAGTAACCTCCTAACACTCTTTTGCCAGGCACAGAATAGCTGCATTAATCTTAATGGCAACTGATTTGCCTGTATGCAAACCTAACTGTGGAAAAAAAGGTGTGACTATACTGTATAAGGAGAACTGGGTGGGGGGAGAGAAAAAACCACACTCCAAAAACCAAAACAAACAACAATAAACAACAATAAACACTCCACAAAAACAAACAAAACCCCAAAACAAAACAAAAAAGAAAAAAAAAAAAAAAAAAAAAGAAAAAAAAAAGAAAAAAAAAGAAAAAAAAGAAAAAAAAAAAACAAACAAAACACAACCCAAAAAAAACCAAAGAGCATTTCAACCTAAAGGCAGAGTGAGGAACTGGTCATTCACACTTATTAGACTAAGAGAACAAAACCAAAGTCAAGGCACTGAAGTTCCCAAACATGCAATATAGTACACAAAGCCTCTGAACACAAGATACTACAGATGCTATATTTAATAATTAATTCCTCTTACCTGAGCTTTGACCAGGTCTTGTTTTGGGAAAAACAATGTTTTTGTTCTTTATGTCCATTTCTGTTAGAGGGACCCTGGGGAGAGGCTTTGGCACATTAACAGTGGGATTTTCAGACTGTGGAGTAATTATATCACATCTTCTACATGGAAAGTCTGATCCAGACACGCTCTGTGTGACAGCCTCTTGAATAAGCACTTTAATAAACTTTGGTACAATTTGGAGAAAAGAAAAGTTTTAAACAGTGAATATTGATATATCAACAAGTCAGACTATTTAGCTTACACATAAGAGCTTATGTTCAGCTTTACATTTCAACAAAGGAAAGCTCTCCTATATTACATCACCAGATCTTCTCCAACCTCTAAAGTTTAAAGATTCTAGGGCAAGTTTAATTTAGGACAAAAGGAATATTCACTGAAAATTTTCTATCTAGGCATTTTAATTCAACAGGAATAATAATTTCAACGAGTTTAACTGACAATTCCCACAACATTCTCTGTTGCAGATAATGGAAACAGAGCCACCTCATTCAGAAGGAGCTTTGTGTTCACTTTTGCTACATAATTAGAAATTTTTGAAGCTTCAGTTAATGCTAGTAAAATCTCAGAATACTTTTTGCTGATTTGGAGAGGTAGCAAATAAATGACAAAAGCATTATTAACTACCAGATTTCTTATAATTTGATGGGTTTTGCTTCATTCTCTACATTTGTCCTAGTAGATTTCTTAAATCCTTTTCTCATATTGTGGAACATAACGTAGTTAACTACGTGCAGATATCATCACCTTCTCCACAACTTCCCTGTTTATTTGGGTTTTTTGAAGGCAGTTTCCAATTCTGTATCATACCTCACACTTCCCTTCATGCAAAAGGGAAGTAGACACAGTTTTATCCTTTCTATCTATTTCTTTCTCCATGCATTGTTATAAATAATCCAAAACATACACTGACTGAAAAACTTTTGGCTTCATAAATTTTATTTCTATACCTCAATTTTATCAGGGAAATATCTTGGATTAAAATCCAAGAAGAGGCAGAACCTGTTCTAGACATTCTTTATCACAGACCTGTCATCCAGAAGGTCAAGTTTACCTTAAGGCAGCTCAAAAGGAGCTATGGTGACTTGTCCAATACCCTCTTATACCTTCTTTTATTTTATAATATGATACAAACTACTTTTATGTATGCACATCTACATATATATATTTAGTGTTTTAGAAAATGATGCATAAGGCAGTGGTGGGTGCAGTTTTGTTGGAAATTCAGTTAGTGTTCACATCATAGTATTTCTTCAGAGATGAATGAACCAAAAACATCAGTTTACAAAATGGTATCTTGACTACTTTTCTTTATGAGAACTTTACAAATTAAAAAGAATAATGGAAGTTGACAGAGCTGCTGACTCAAATCTAAAAGGTTTTAGTAACTTTATTCGAACTGACAAAGTAAAATAAAAAGTTGCAATCTGAAGTCTCAAGTAAATCACTTACCTTTAGTCCATTATCACAATGGATATAGATTAGGCCACTCCAAGGAATTAATGTGGACCTTGTGGCAAGTGATGGATTAGGACTCACCAGAATTAGTGTACTGCCCCTAAAAAAAATTAAAAAAAAAAAAAACAAAAAAAAACAAAAAACAATCAACTAGCATGATTCTCATACTAGAATCAGTATCTACAACATCTGTCACTAGCCCACCCAAAAAAAGGATGTATTTTTAACAAAGCAGATAACTGAGTATGTTCAACAGATAGTTAAATCTAAGGTATTCAGATATGCCAAATATTAGGCTTTAATAGCCATGATTCCAGGATTTTCTTTCACCATCACTGAGAAATCAGATCACCTCTTTTTGTGGCCTAACTCAGTTCAAGAATTCTGCAGGCTCCAGCCCACACAGTGCAGAGTATAAAATATTCTGGCTGGCTCCTATTCTGACAGGTTGACTGGCCTTGGCACTGCAAGGAGATGGTCATGAAAAATAGAAAACTGGGCAAGTGTAGCTTGCTGTGCTTAAGTCAGCTGTTCCCACGGGTCTGCTTCCTACTTGCAAACCTCTGTTCTTGATCCAAACTACTTACTTGGACCCAAAATGTGAGGATTCTGCCCACTCTTCTCCAGTGAGCACATTTTAAAATTCTACACTGAAGAAAATTGCTTGCAAAAGGCCTTCAATACCCTCTTCTTAAGAAATCATCCAGACAATCTTGAATTTGGTGTATGAGACACTCAGTATGTCCTTACTTTCACAGATACTGGAATGTTGTTCATTCTTACTGCTTTTTGAGACTATTTTTCTTGGGACTGACTGAATCTGCAATGAGTGGCAGATATCCTAGCCCATCTATGGAACTCTATTTTGTTCTCACTAGTGATGAATGTTTCCCAGAAATTTACATCTACGTGAATATGAAATCAAGTGTTTAAAATGCAATCAGCGAGGCAGGACTGAAGAGAAAGTATGTTTGGGTAAACATCTTCAAAGTTAAAGCAACTACTGAAATACAATTCTGAAAGGAAAACCTATTTTTTGGTGGGAGACTTTTTTTTTGCAAGATGAGAATAGTTTAATAACAGGATTTTAAAGCTGTTCTGAACTGAACCTTAAAAACACCAGAAATTTAGAAGGGAGAGGTGAGCAGACCTTTCAAGCATAAATTGTGGAAGTCTTTGCTGCCATATGTGAAAAGTCTTACATACATATACAATGATATTATGACTACTTTTCCAAGAATACCCTAATTAAGGCATGGGCAAGCTGACACTAGCTTGTCATTATTTTCATACCTATAGATACTGAGAAGCCAAAGGTTGAATGGCAAAACCCAGTTTTCTCAAAATAAGAAGTATCCCAAAATCAAGTTGTGAGGAATATCAGCACATCTGCTAAAGAAAATGCTACGTCTCCAGAAGAGAAGCCTTCTGTAAAAACTGTTAATTTGGGGGTTGTTCCTTGGTTGTGGAAGGGAGGAAAAGTTTTTTGATCTTAAATGCACAGCTAAATTTTGAACAAAAAACTACTGTGAGAACAGATATTTAAAGCTTCAGCTTCACTGGCTATTCAGCTCCTTGAAACTTATGAAATAATAATAGTACTTCCAGGCACAGAAAATTCCTGGCATAGAGGTAATTATACTCGTGACAGAAGAACATTCCCATTAATACACAACTGTAAAAGGATAAGGTCCTAAAAAAAGCTAGATTTGCATGTATAAAAGGTCTATACCCTGGAACTAAAATAGTTTCAGGGTGCAGTCTAAGCAAACTAAAGTAAATTCCAAAAAAACAACTAAAATTCCTAAATTAGTTACACACTTCAACTAAAAATAAATTCCTCTGAAACCTTACCACACTTTCACACATAAAGGAACTTATGGAAATATACTTACCCTGGTTCAACATCTCCATGTTGTGGGGTTACAGTAAGGCAGTGAGCTGGCCATGAAAGTTCAAATGTCAACATTTGATTGGAATTGTTGAGAATTTGTACATGTCTAATATCTGCCGTTTCACCTGTAACACACAAAAAAAGCTAACACACACAAAAATTTACAAAAATGCCCAAGATACAGAGATGCATCAATGAAAAGAAAGTATTTTCTGACCTAATTTTGCCTTCACATTACTTTAAAATCTTCATGGGTATGCAGTGCATTCTGTATACACAGAGCACATTACCTCTGATGATTTATCCAAAATTGTGTTCAAATCAAGTCTGCATAAAGATTACTGGCTAATCTACACTTACAAACATCTTATGAAGTACGTTATCTTAATACTTAAGTGGCTATTTCATTAACTTCAAAAAATACTTACCAATAGAAGGAGATGTCAAAGTCAAATACGCAGGCGTAACAGCCCAAGTCTGTTGAGCATCTGATTTATTCTGAACTAGATCATTAGTTTTCACAGATGAAGAAGTACCCTGAGGTCCTTTAACGGGAAGAACGTCCAAAGGTGCAGTGGTATGTCTGACAAAGTTCTCCAATCTGAAAATAAGAGTGCATTAAGCAAAAACAGTAAAAAAATACTTCATGAGTAATTATAACAGCCTACTCTTAGTATTTCTCAAAATTCTATTACTGAAGTACAATACATGGGCCCTTAATTTAATTCAATTTTCCATTAAGTATAAAACAATCCAGCAGCTATATCAGGACATAGCTTTTTCACAGAATGTTTGGAAGTGGAAGGTACCATTTAGAATGAGAGGAATTAAAATAAATAATTATCTTCAGAAGATAATAATAGAAAATAATTTGAAAACATATACAGAGAAAACAAGTACTGCCTAGAGAAATAAGGCAATGCAAGATAAATTTCACAGCATGTTGTGCAACACATTCTGGAGATCAGGAAGGACCTGTGGAGATGACCCAGTCCAACACCCCTGCACAAAGGAGGGTCAGCTACAGCAGGTAATTCAGGATATTGCCCAGCCAAGTTTTTAATTTCTTCACAGATGAAAACTTCACAGCCACTCTGGGCAACCTGTTGAGTGCCTAACCACCCTCACAAGAAACAAACATAAATTACATACATATAATTACTTATTATGGTTCCAGTACCTGTCCAATTCCAATTGGGGTCCAGGACACTGTTGAAAGCCATCCTGATCACAAGTGGAATATCCGACCACAGAAAGGAGAATCTTTTGCATATTTGCATAGAAAAGATGGATATCATTTGTCTCTCGTGGAATATCACATACTAAAAATGAGAGTAATAAGAGCAATTCTAGTAAGAAAAATTCTGTAATACTCAGAAATTACACCAGAGAGATTTAAGACATAGACCTAGCTAATAATCCATCAGCTAAGAAATCCTAGATCATTCCAAAACTACTTCCTACAAGTTCAGTTATCAGGTGTAGCTCAACACTAACATCAAATACAATATATAAATCTGAATACACAGCAATTTAGAACTTTTTATTATAGGATATAGTAAATATTATATATATAAAAATATAAAAAAAATTATAATATAGTTTCCACCTTTACACAAATGCTATATACTAATTTGATTCTATGCCAAATTAGAGTTAAGCTTTTACTTTTTTCTCCAATAATGGCTTATCAACTTCAAAGGATAGTCCAGAACCCAAGTATCTAGGATTTCACCTCAACTAAGATGAATGATAAAAAAAAAAAATCTTTACTTTTCCAAGTAAAGACAATGTACAATTCATAGAGAAAGAAACAGACCACATTTATTCAAGTGTAGCAGCCTTAGAACAGTAAGTAATTCCATATGTGAATATAACTAGCTCAAGAATAGGATTTGACAGTAAATTTATTCATGACACTTATAGAATTGAACACTTGGGGGTGCTTTAAGGAACCTTTACAATATACTGTATTCTTATTAATGCATTTCTTACTAATAAGCAGAAGAAAAAGCTATTAAATTTAAGAAGGATAATAAATATATATTTTGGTGTCAGCCAAGTTGCCTGCCTCTCAATTTTCAAATATATCTGTGTACAACAAATTGAATCTTTCCCAATAGTTAATAAGGCAAATACTTTCAAATAAACTCAGCATTTTTAATGCTATAATATTTACAGACTGGGGTTTCGTGTTTCTAGGACAAAAGTACAGAAAATAATTTAAATAAATAGATACTGAATGAAAAAAGGCACATTCTGTTGTAATGAGTTGACCCTGGCTGGATGCCAGGGGCCCACGAAAGCCATTCTATCACACTCCTCCTCAGCTAGACTGGGGAAAGAAAATACAACAAAACTTTGCCCAGTATAACTGTCCAAATTCAGACTTTTTCTTCTACATTTATTAAAAAAAAAAAGTGAAAAAGTAACTAGAATTCAAGCCAAAAGCACATTTGCCACACAGAAACAAGTATTATATTTTTCTTTTAAGAAGTCATAGTCTTACCTTCTGTCACAAGCTGCTCCCCTTGAAATTCTTCATCAAATACAGCGTTTCTCACTAAGTTGTTTTCCGGGATTATGCGTTTTTCTACCTCAGGTTTATGCATCACAGCTCTGTTAGAGGTAAACAGGAGTCATTAAATTAAACAAAGTATTAGAAACAACAAATTGAAAAGACTAATACAAATCGTAAGAACCCAGCATAATTTTCACTTCATTCCTTGACTACACCAAGCTCAAATCTGGGAGCATCCATTTAAAACTGAAGTCTTTTCACAATCTTAAAATGGTTAAAGAAATACCTGCTCTATTGCTGCAGAGTAAAAGGAAACACTGAAATAATGGTTACCATATGTTTGTCTTTCCATACTTGTTCTCTGCTGTCAGTTACACCTACCTAGATTTTTGATAAGTACATCAGGCATCCGAGTGATGTTTCAATCACCACAGGAAGCAGGAAAATGTTATTCTGGTTACAAGTGAAAGTTTTTTGAGAGGAAAAATTGACTAGTCAATGTCAGAGTGGCAGCAGGTGCCAGCCAACAGCAGGAACACAGAGCCAAGAAGCATGACTGCCAACAGAATAGAAAAGACTGGGAGGCACAGGGATATAAATAGTCCTGGGAAAAATGGGAAGCTACAGGTCAGCAAGAGGAAATCTGGCACTTAGATAAGGTCAGGGCCATGGAGAAGGAAAGAATACCTGAGCATTACTAACTCTCAGTCTAAGATACTTACTGGGCTGCTGACTATATATAATTTTGGAGTAAGGAATTTGGGGCACAAGCTGGCAGATGAGGCAGAGTCCTCATTTCACATTCCTGCCCCTAAGTCCCAAATCATGCTCTCATTCTAGTGCACAATTACAGAATGGGGCTGGACTGGCTTAGAGAGCTCAATCATTGCAAGACATACACATCTCTTTCAAGTTATCAAGGGAGATGTCAGAAAAACTCCCACCAAGAAACAACCAGCTAGATCACTACTTTCAAGAATAATATGTCAGCCTGCTGACTAATAAAATCAACAAGTCATTTTGCATACATAACAACATCCAGAATCTGAATTGAAAGTTTCCAGGAATACCTATGTAGTTGTATTCAGCTTCTAGATGGGTTTTCTGTTGATCTGTAGAGCAAAACTGTTCCCTAAGTACTTCAGCCCTTTAAGAAGGATTCCAAGATAGTGACCGTTGCCTCACACAAAACAATTCACACAAAAAATCAGGAACAAGCATCTTCTAAGATATGTAAAATAAGCCAGTTTCCTATCAAGGTGAGGAACTCAGCTATTCCATGAGCTTCGTTTTCAAAGTAATGCAGTTAAATTCAGCTGTGTTTAACACTTCATTTGGATAAGAATAAACACCATGCCTTTCACACATTGTCAGGCAATGACATTTAAAAGCAATAATGAAATAATGCTGCTTTGAAGTTTTGCACTGAGTTATGATTATCAGCACCTTAGTGCTCTACCTAGTCTTAACATTCTGCATTACTCTATACCTAATGGACAGCACAAGTCACAAGTGCCACTTATGTCATTGAAAGCAGAATATGCCATTTCTGTGTGTTTGAGTTATACAAACTGAAATGCAGAATAACATGGCCATCATTTAAGATCAGCAATGTATTCTCAACAAGTTTCCTTAGTGTGTCATGAGCATATGTGGATGTTATTTTTCTCATATACACATCCACTCAAACACATTCTTTGTCAACAGAATTCAGCAAACCAAGACATGAACTTTGTTTGGAACTTAATACTTCTGGATTTCAGTACTATTCTTTTCATGAGCTTTTTCTTTAAAAATTAAAGTTGCATACACAGTAGAAAGAGAGATACCAAGACAGAACACAGATCTCTTTCAATACAAAAAGGAAAACATTTCCCCAAAACCCAACACACTTGAATTTAAGCAAGTTAAAATGGAATAAAATATTTAACTAGGATTCTAGCTACAGTATGTAAGCAAAGCCATAAATGAACAAACCCCCATCAAAAATTTACATGTGCAAGGCTTAATAGATCTCTACATATCATCATCACCTTTTAGCTTGTTCTTGCTCAATTTGGAAATATGTTAAAACCATACTCATGGCAGCACATACCCCAGCTTTAACTTCTTATTAAACACCTGTCTGTTACAACAGCAAAGCACATCTTACCTGCGATACTGCTGCCTAGCAACTTCATCTCCCCAAAAAAGACACAGTGTCGATACCAACATGCTTGGATGGAAGTTCTTTTCCATTGGATTCCATGTTACAGTAATCACCTGATAAAATAAATAGACAACATACTGAGGAAAAAATATATTATTGCTTGCATTAATGTTTGAAATATGAGTCAACAGATTACTACAGTGCAAGTGAAACAGGACAAAAAATGGGCGGGATTTTAACAAAGAACTAGTCAGACATTTTCACTGATGACATTTAATTTAAATTCATAAAATTTGCTCAGAACAAAGCACTGTACTTACTTCATGTGTCCCTTCTCTTAGCACAAACTTCTCTGGAGAGACTGTCATAACCTGAGGATCCATCACTGTTTTTGTCTGCAGGTTTCCCAAGCACAGTGCTTTAACATAGGCAGCCCGGGAACCTGTATTTCTCACATGGAAGGAAGCTTTCTGTAATCTTGCAGACAATGATACTTCCAGTGTAATCATGAAGCTATCTGACAATTTTTTAACGTTTTCTAAAATTATATTGCTTGATCCTCCATATCCAGATAACGGTATCTGGGAGAGAAAAAAAACCCACCACCAAAAAAAACGTACTTAAGTGAAAAAAGCTTCTTAGTAAAAAACATTTATGTACAACTATGGTAAACTATATAGAGTTACAGAAAAAGAAATAAAAATGTTAAAAAGGTGAACTGAAAAGCCCTTGCAAGAAATAGAAAAGCCTAAATTTACTCAATCGTTATCAAATTCTACTTCCAAGTTTACATAAGACCTACCTATACAACAAGACAAGTTCAGATTTTTAAACACTTCTAGAGTTAAAATCTTAGGCTACTTTTAATATAGTACATAAAATATTTCATCATTCCCAAAGGAAAGAATTACATGCAAAATTGATACTAATGTTCAAAGCACAAAATTTAGTGCCCATATGACTTTAAAAAGTATACAGATATCCATAATATGTATCTCGCATTTTCAGATTTTTGATGGAAACACCTATTCAGTGCTAGATTTTTAATAATTATGAAAAAAGCACATTTAAAATTATTAGAAGTTATATTAGGACTCTTACAGTAAACTTAATTCCTGGCTTTGATCGAATCCCCAGCTGTTTGATTTCCAGCTTTGCAAAGCAGCAAGTTACTCGAGTGGGTGTAAACATCAGGTATATGTTAGTATCTTCTTTGGGACGCATTTTGAGCTCCCAATTACTGGTTAAGCGTTGTTCTGACCCGAATATACTTTGCAGCTATAAAAACAAAGACATCAGAACTGAGTGACTATAAGAGGAAAAAAAAAAATAGCAGTAAAACTTACTACTTGGAAGGAAGAATTAACTTCTTTGAACTCCACATTAACTTCTTTTACAATGGCATACTTAAAAGTAATAATGCTTAATATGCAAGGAAAAAGACAAAGTCCCAGATACTTTATATTCCCATAATGAACATTTTGATGCCTCTCAGTTCAGACAGACTTTTTTGTCCTCAATCCCCAACCTGTCAAGGCTGAACTTTAGCAGCACTACATTAATTCTCTGTCACTATAAGATTTTAGATTTAAAAAATCTGAACATTTGAGGGGGAAAGGGGATATAAGTCAATGCAGGTTACATAACAAAAAGACCCATTAGCCACAGTAATTCCTAAAGGCTAATTCCAGTTTTTCTACCCTTGTCTAGACTCTCTCCTGCAAGAAGGGCCACTGATGGATCACTTCACCATATACTGACTCTGTTGTGAAACAGCAGCTTAAAGAGCTGTAAACTTAAAGAGCTCCAGCTTGCTGCAGCGCTCCTATTTCAGCAGCTCCCAAGGATACCAGTGTAGCTTAAGCTCTGCTACCACATTCATCTTGGCAGTCTCAAAACAGATACACAGCCTGCTAACATTTCAGGGCAAAAACATTTTCATTAAAAACATATCCTGGCAACTGTCATAAACACTAAAGAGAAATTTTAATGGCAGCCACCTGAAAGGAGTCTCGATCCTGGCCTCTTATCAACAATCTTAAATGCTGGGTCACAGATGGAGAGTCATTTCTTAGAATCAACATCTTCTGTCTGAAAAATATGTTTGGATAGATTTTAGAGCAAATACAAATTAACTCCATGTATTAATTCATGGAAACAATGGAACTAGGACAGTCAATTTTGAAGTAATTTAATGGAAAAAAATCACCTCTTGGAACAATAGAACATGCTAAATAGAAAGTTATTTGTGTATTATCAAACTTATACACCCTACACTGTTATACACCACAACACACAAATACTCATAGCAAAACAATCACCAAATATACATATATATATTTTTAAAAAATATATAGCTTTTCTGAAGTTCAAGTACTGTACTTAACAGCCTGAACTTTCAAAGAAACCAGCAATTGTATCAATACAAAAACCCCCACTTCAGGACACAGTTATGATGAGGTTATCCAGAGAGAGTTATGTAGAAACAAGGTCCTGTGAGTAGTATGGCCCAGATTTGCAGGAACAGTTGTAAATAACTAAATTCAGGATAACTTTTCCTCTTCATGTACTTATGTAATAGCAACACAGAAAGTTATAGTCACTTGACAGAATCAGGTTGACTGAAGTATTTTTTTTTTCTCTGTGATACATCATAGCACTGACCAGGCTTCAGGTACTCAGAGCTTTCTTCATCAGAGGTAGGAAACATGTCCAGCAAGAGCAAGTGCCTTTGTCATTTTAACAGGTCAAAAAACATTGACAGATGAATTTGACAAGCCCTAAAACTGCTACAACATAAGAGAATAGATCATGCAGTTGGAATCAAAGAGGAGGACAGACAGAGCAAAACCCTTCTCTATCAACATTGGCAGACATTCTTTTGTACTCTGTTGAAACAAAATTACAGAAATAATTTCAGCTTTCTAAAACCAAGGGCTCATTTACACTGTTTTATAGGAGGAACAGAAAATAAAAAGATAGCAGCATACAGGAAAGAAGCAATAATTCCCAAACACCAAAAAAACAAAACTACTATTAGAAGCACACTACACCTTAGCAAACCAGAAAAACAAATGCAGCTATCAGAAACAGTTCTTGGATACATACATGGATTGATTTTAAACTGCCAGGAACATAATTAGATTCCTCAAAAAGTTCAGTATAAACCAACAGTGGATTAGTCCTTCAAGTAATAATTACTAGAAGTTCAGAGATCTGCAAAACTTGCCGACTTTACATATAGAAGAAGCAAAGAATATCCTAACAATTATGAGCAGTTTCACTAAAGCATAGAATACTGATCCTGTAAAGTTGCAACTAAAGAAGTGTGGACAAGAAGTAGTCTGAAGGATAAAGTAATTCATAACTGGGAGCAAAACAGATTCTCCATCACTAGAAGTTTTAACACTGAAACACATTCAAATCAGTTAAGGGATGTTCAACAGTTTATGCTATTCAGACGGTCAAATTACATCACACAGACTGGATTCTGTTCCTTGTAATGGATGAGATGAAGCATAAGTAATCTCTAGCAAGAGATAGGTATCAAAAGAACCAACAGAATTTTTCTATCAACTTAATTGAAAAATACTTTTCTCCTCATTTCTACTGACATGACATACTAAACTTACAGAACCAGCTATTCTAATCATAACTAAAGAGTCATCGAGAATACAAAGCTCAAACAAGATCAGTTTGTTTCCAAAACTTTCTTGCACAAGAAAAATAATCGCAATATACTGCTTCTTTCACTTGAGGCACAGAACAAATCACTGTGAATTATCAACGTGAATGGAGAATTTTACTTCAAGTAAGTGCAATATAAAATACTTAACTTGATATTCTATATGAACAGCTGTCCAACTTATACTTACACTGATGATCCGAGTGATACTGCTCCCCAGGTAATGAACTGCTTGTTGGAGAGGATGGGTGGAATGTCTAAGCATCCAGCAGCTATAGTTACAGGTCTGTTTTCCCCAGATTCTACCTCACCTTTTATCATCACTTCAAGCTGAGGCCCAGATGGCAGCACAAGGATTTTCAAGATACTTTAAAAATAAATACAAAAATTTAAATCCCACAATGGATTAGCAGATAAAAATCAAAACATAACTAAAAAAATATTACAGATAGGCATTTTTTAAACTAGCTTAAGGCAAAAATACAAATACTTCTTTTTATTTTATGACAAAGGCCAGCTTTAGGCATAGCCCTACATTTAAACCCTTTGCGCTGTAAATATACACGCCACATGTATCTCACATAAATATTTCAGAAACTACAGCTCAAAGTATTTTTAATTATTTTAATTTTTAATTTTAAAGTATTTTAAAATTATTCTCAATTTTTAATTATTAATTTCTAATTATTTTGACAGACTAATTTTAGAAAGAAACAAAGTCCGGCTCTAGATTAAAGAGATGCCTTTTGAATGCCACGAAAAATTTCATTGAAGTTTTACAGGTGTGAGATATCCAGGAGCACCAAGGAAGGAAATCCAGCTTTTAAATAATAGCCTGAATCATTTGTTATAGCACAGAGAGACTTCAAGTCTTCAAGAAAAAAACTCAAGAACCTCCATTCTAGCTGTCAGTGAATCCCTATGACGCCTGCTTGACAAAGTCCTGAACCCCATCAGCAGGGAACATGGACCCTGGTTACTGCCTCAATTTATTAGTCTTTTGGCAGCACTTTGACGTAGATTACAAAGTTTCCAATCCTCCTGAGTACCTCAAGCCTGTAAAAATTCAACCTATCCAATAGGATCATACTGTCACTAGCACAGAACTTCATTGTTTAATTTAAATGCACTGCGGAGGCTTGGTCATACTAGCTAGTGAAGTTGAATATATTTTGAAGATACTCCTTTGTCCATTCTTGCAGAAACTGGAAATCATGTAACAAGAGAAGAAAAGCTACTCTGAAGAAATGAGTAAGACCCCTGTCATTGCCAAAAACTCTCATGTGACATCTTAATTGTCACTTGAACCAATCAAGTTTGTTTTCCAGATTAAACAGGTGCTAATAGACAGGTGTTACTGAGCAAAACTATGAATGCTTAATCCACCTGCAAAAGGAACGTGTACATTAGTGTTGTACAGAACAAACATTTATCTGACTACAGCAGACAAATAAATACTTATGATCCTGATCTGTTCTTGACTTTTTTCACATGTAAAACAGAAATAACATTTCCCTTGCTTCAGCAGAGAGAGAAAGAGGGGAGCAACTGAAGGGTCTGCTGAAGATAAGTATTTTGAAGCTTTGCTGTACTTTAGAAATAATTACCGTGTAAAGGGCCTGAGGGATTTACTCTGTTTATTTACACTAAACAAGTCTTAGAATATTTCTTGATAGGAAATATTACCTATTCATTCTGCTATACACACCTGAAGAGACAGATATTCTACAGAAAAGGTGAACCTTAACAAAATTCCTTCTGTAATGGATGAGAAGTCTCATGAAAACAACTCAAGTCAAAAACTCTCATATGGGTGAAACTTTCAATTTGTTCATTACCTTAAGGTAGAAAGTAGTTCAGTTTAACACATGCAGCACAGAATCAGTTATATTACCTTTCTGTAGTTGTTGTGCTTTTTGGAAAAAACTGGACAGTCACTACTTGTTCTTCTCCAGGAAAAAGGAAAAGGTCCTCAGGTTTAACAGCAAAGCAGCTGTCCTGACCTGATGTCTGAAAGCAGGCCAAGGGCAAAAGGGAGGGTTAGTTACCTATTTTAAGGGATTAAACACTCCTACAAAATGTAATACAAATTGGTTGTGCACCTGTGGTACATGCAGTTCAGACAATTTCAACACACCTGGAGTCTTCAACACTTTATAAATTAGCACTCAGTATCATCACCTAATGAGGCATTTGTGACAGTGGCCATAGATCCTATTTCCATGGCCTCTGTTCTTAGAAATGATGGACTAACAAATCTCTTTTTGTAAAATGGAACCAACTGCTCCTTCTGTTGACTTTGAAATGCAAGTTTCCAATCTGGTTAGTTATCTTTCAGTCTGGAACCATACTTTCCATGGATTCTCAAAAAGTCGAGTAAAGACACTGCTTATCTAAAAAGAACTCACTTTGAGTTGGCAAGATGTACAGTAAAAACTATTGCAGTTTTGTTAGAAAATACAGGTGTTTCCCAATGCTAATATTCATCTTAGCCTTAAGCAGGTTTTACTCTACCAGCTAACAAACACCTGCTGTGCAGCACAGGCTTCACTACTTTTACATATATCAAATATTTTAGTTAAAATTTAGTAAAAATCATAAAGGTATGTTTGTTATAAGAAATAAAACTGAAGTTGAGCAAAAGAACACCCATATGCTTTTTCCAAAAAAGTAAACTAATCTCTTTGCTATCTTTCATTTCCTATATGTAAATTTGTTAAGCTTTTATCAAGCCACAGAGCTGAGCTAAAATCCCAAGGCTCAGCTCTAGCTTCAGCACAATATGAACAGCACAAAAATCATGATTTCAAGAGGGAAAAGCCAACCTACCTTAACTTTCAAATGTACACTAATGTTTCCAGCATTTACCAATGGCAGCTGCTGCTTGACTGTTGAACCCACACTAGTAAACAGATGTATTTTCTGTAAAAATAAAGTAAGTGCATGTTTGTATATATACATACATACATATATAATAAAACCAAACATTATAAAAGTAGGAGGCTAGGAGAGGCAAAATGTTCTTGAAATACAGTTTGTAAATATACACATACCTCTAAGTCCTTTGGAATATGTATCCTTGCTGTTCCAGCTCTTGCTCTGAGAGAAATACTTTTAATCATAGTGCTAGGTCCTGGACTATCCACTTCCACATCCACTCTTGCCAGGAACTCTTCTGCTGGACCCAAGGAATCTAGGAACAATCTCATGAGTAGCAAAAGCAAGCAAGTCTGCCAACAGCAAAAGCCATTTCTATGGATGCATGTCTCACTTCAGCTACTCTTCAATATTAACATATTCATGGGGTGATAATAATAGTTTTCCCATTACTCTTGCAACACTTTTTTCCTCATTTAAATAAAGTCTCACAGGACCTTTTTTAAGAGTTTTACCTTTTTGTCAAATGTTGCTAATGTAAACAAAAAACCCCATCCTACCACACCAACCAAACTAGTTGGTATGTGTACTATTTTCTGTTCAGGAAGTCAGAACAATTCAGAGGTTTCTTCAAATCTATTATCTATTTTGCAATTAATGCAATGTTTTCTTAAGTGATGGTTGAATTCCCTCAGTAAAAGGAGTTAACACAAATTCCAGGCATCTTGCAGTACAAACTTTGTACAGCTTCATACTTAAGTAAAAATATCCCTGGTAATATATAAAGGATTAAGACAGAGACATTCTGCCTCCTACAGTTACTAAAAATTAGTATGATACCTGAAATATTAGCAGACAAAAACCAAACATGGTTTCAAGTTTGCAGCCCGTTCCTGCATTTCTAACACACATATACATTAAAAGTCAAATCTGTTTCAGCTGAAATGAAAATCAAGTTAATTTACCTGAAGAAGAAATTTGTTTCTTAGGTGCATGGAACAGAACCCAAACTGTTAAAGCTTCAGGATCCTGAAAAATAAATTGGTTGACTCACCTTATGGAAGGGAGAAAATTATTGAGAGGAGAAAACAAAACAACCACAAATCCTAAACATGCAAAAGGTGTGCTGCCCAAAAATCATTACTGTGAACTCAAATATTCAGCACTGTCATTTCAGACAGCAAGTAAAAAGAAGAATTGACCAACTACAAACTACTCACTTGCCCATCATAGCTTGCATGTATCACATGATTTACAACTGATGGAGCTGCTGTCTGAGAAACTGCATCCATTTGTTCATTAGAAGTATTAACCGGTTCCTTGGAAAAGGTGAAGCACCTCCAGGCTACTGCATTCTGTCAAAAAACCAAGAAGTATTACAAGTATTAAATTTCTTATTGTCAGTAACAGCAATGCTGACAAAGCTGAGAAATGCAAGACAAGTTTTGAATGATTCAATTAGTTTGGAAAAAAATAATCAAAAATTAGGCTGTAGTGTTGGTAAGTATATGATAGTCCAGCAAACCCTCTAAAAACATTATGAAATGATTTTGCAGCATAAGGGGACAAGCAGAGTCTGGTAAGCTTAAGCTTTCAAGAAGTTTGGCTGTTCCAAGACCAAACATCACTAGTTCCCAAGACAACCTGATCCACCTTAACATAAGGCCAGTCCTTTCTTGTTCCCCTGCATAAGGAAACAAGGCCAGCTCTCCCCATAGCACAAATCAGCAGTCAGCCCAGCCTATCCAAAAACTGAAAACTGCATTGCCAGAGATGCAGAGGACCACACTGTAGCCTCTCAGACAGGCTATTATATAACGGGAGACAAAGCAGATAGAGAGAAGAGTCCTGCCCTTGCTCCTGCAGAAGGAATATGTTAAACTTGCTGGCAGCAAGCTTGGCTGCATGTTTGAACAGTCAGCTGTTCCATTTGAATAGTGGAATATGCCTTTACCTTCTCAGAGAAGAGGGAAACTTCCTCAGCTTCTCAAAGGGAAGGCTGGGAAGGTTTAGGAACCCTTTTCCTATCTGCTGCCCTGTGCTACCAAAGCAAGCAGCAGAGGCAGAATCCCATGGCTAAGCTACAAAAAGTAACCAAGAGACGTGAAACAAACCATACACCTCTCACAGAAGCATTCTTGTTGGTACCGTTTCAACAGAATCAAATTACCACCTGCAAAAACTATTTATTTCCTGACTAACAAAAGACTTCTTGGGAAGTATTACATTGAGTGTCCAAGATATATTTCTTAATGATATGTAACAAAGTGGGTACTAAAATTCAGTATCACAAGATGTTAACGCTCACATACAGAATTTTACTGTACTTACGGCGTTAATAATAAGTCTAATTGGCATAAAAGCATGGGTTTTGTTGATAAGTTTTAGGGGAAGAGCCTTCAAACTGCCAAAAGGTAAGTCACCAAAATCCAGGCAATCTCCTTTTCCTGCTTCCACCTGGTTTTAAAACAAAGCAGAACTTAGAAGAAAGGAAAACCTTCAAAACACACTAACCTACGAAAGTACCAGGAAAGAAAGGATGTTACTCACCTGTTCCATCCTCTTAACCCTATATCCACATATAATACAAACCTCCTACCAGGGGTAGGAAGAGTCTAAGAATTATGTTTTCTTTGATATTAGAAGGGGTTACAGCCAACTGGTTATCTCTCATGCATTTTGCCTCAATTAATTAAGCCAATCTTAGTGCAATGTTTATCCACCAAAATCCAGCACACAATCAAGTTATTCTGGATAATTCAAACTAAAAGTAAGTTTGAACCATGATTATTGCTAGCAAGTAAGAAATGTCAGTTTTATATAGTTAAAAACTCATTTCAGCAAGTTAAAAGTTAAGAAAATATGTGACAGTTCATTTTTGCTAGCATAAAAACACTTAAGTGTAATGATCACCATAAATTTAAAAATAATGTTTGCTGCTGCTGGTGGCTGAAAATTTTACTTTTCTCAACTGTGTCACAGACTACCATGTACTTTGTTCAGGCACCTCCAGAAGTATCATCAAGCCTTTTTATGCCTGTCCATACTCTTAAATCTAGAACTATGTGAAGTCAGATTTAATTATTAATGTCACACTGTCTCCCATCTGGTTGTTCTTCATGGTAAGACACAAGACTAAAGCACTTTACATATGCACTTACTTTTAATTTTTAATTAGTCCAAAATAAGAAAATATTCTCTACAATCATAAACAAGCTAGAGGTAGTAGAAACCAAGACAAAGCCTATTGATGTAAAAAATAAAGAAATCCTTACAATTGGAAATAAATGCTTTTTGTTACATTAAATTCCCAATCCAACAGAGCGATACCTAGTAAGCATCAGATATTTAAGGTCTTAACAATGAAAAAGTAACGCCCAGTCTTTTAACAACGAAAAAATAATTTTTGATTTATTCTTTCCACACAGAATCCTTCATCTCCAGCTAGCTGCTTTTCCACAACTTGAACTTCCCAGATAACAATACGATTCTTAAAAATTTTCTTCTATTCCCACCCAAAACATATGAAATTCCATGTTTCTTTGAGGAGCAACCTTTCAATCCCATTATTTTCCAGTGTCATTAAATTATTCATAAAATTGCAACAACGAAAGACCCACAATAAACAGCAACTTACTTCTAAATTAGGATTTTCAGCGACTGCTGTCAGAACTACCCTGCTTGCCAAAGCTTCTGACTGAACGATTGTCTCGGCATCTGCAGAAACTGGCCAAGATGAAACATTGAGGATACACTGGAAGATCCCCGAACGGGAAGGTAAGAAAAGTATTTTCAGGTCGTTGGTAGAGTAGGGTCCTACAATGGTTTTGTTCTTGAAAACCAAACACTGATATTTCATAGGATCCATCTGAAAAACAAAATACCTGTCATTTTCAAACAAGCCTTTTACCAGAAGACATTTCCTTTCCAAATACAACATTTATCTGGCACCACAGCTTAACACAGACATTTCGTATATAGTTCTCCTCCATTTAATTAATACATCTTCATATCCATGGCCCATTTGCATCCTGCTCAACTGCAGGCCTTTTCTTTTAATTTAAACAGAGAAGTCAGCCTGAAAATTGCTGAGATGTCTTTCCACCATCAGTGAAAGATTGACACTGGGAAAATTATTAAGTAAAACCCTGATTTTTGAGAAAGAACAGCAGTGTATCTCAAAGTTGACTGAAAAAACATTAGTTTTAATCACACTGTGCAAACAGTACCACATATTTATTCATGGAAACAACTGTAAAGCAATTTAATTTTAGAAATCACCTCTTGATACAACAGCATTGCTGGTAACAGGAGCTGCATAAAAGCCCTATGAAGCCGATTAGAAAATTATGCAACAAATCCTTATTCTCATACACACACACACATATATATACACAAACACATAGAATTGTGGCCTGATGTTCTTTAAAGAGGAAGTATTCTAAGAAAACAAGATCAAAACCAGAAATCATACTCCTGGAAAGACACATGCTACATTTGCTGGAAGAATATACCTGAGGGATATGATCAGAATTTCGAAGACTTATAACCTGCAATATTTAAAGACAATAATTGTCTGCTATTCCTCAATAATATGGACCATATAAAAACAGCAAGAACCGTATTTAAAAAAAGAAAAAAGCAATACATTATACAATCTACACCTGAACTGAATTGTGGACAACACTGCATAGTTTCAACAGATTAGCTAGATAAAAAGCAGCCTACCAAAAACTAATAAGAACAGAAATAACACATAACTGAAGTTACCAGATATCAAACTGCCAGAAGCTCAGAGTACCCTATGCTTATTCTGTTGTTATATTCTTCTCTACTAAGTGTATTCATCAATAAAAGAAATTAAATCATTCTGACAGACCCTGAATCTAACTCATTCTAAAGTTGTCAAGATATCTTACGTCTGGAACTATTAGTATGAAAACAGAAGTACATAGAATTTAACAAAATTGAAGCGCAAGACAGTCAATTTATGGCCTACAAGCTACCTACAACCCACAGAACAACCCATCTAGCTTGAAGCATGCTCAAAATATCTCTCATCTTCCATCATTCAAGATCTCCTAAAGAGGAACAAACTGCCAAAAATGTTTTAGCAGTAAAAGTCCTCAGCATAGATGTTTTCTGGCCTAGAGCTGACTTTTATTGCATAGACAAAGGTGGGAATGAATAACCCATAAATTCAAACCTTCCACACTTTATGCACACAATACAATTCTACAGATCAATCATCTCGTATGGCATTTACCTCACAAAGTCTACTTGTTGGAGGAAGTCAGGTGGCCTGGCTAAAGAAATATACACAAAAGCTATGCTACTTAACTATCAAACAGGGAAAAAATCACAGATCTGTAAAGAGGGCCTTGATTTTACATATGATATCTGGTAAGATTACAGTCTTATGGAAAAAAAAAAAAAATTCTTACCTTTTCCCCATTAACTGAAACACTGAGTATTCCAATGTTGACCTGCAACCACCGGTCAGCTGGATTATAAACACTAAGAACTGTCTGTGATGCAATTCCCACACAACAGGCATTAGGGAACTTCAATTCTTCTGGTACTTTTATATGTCCTTTGGAAGAAAATATGCTCCTGTTAGTTACAAGTATTCAGAAGCAAATCAGCACTCAGGCTGCCACCAAGTTTATAAACTCATCTGACAAATGCTTCATTATGGCAAGGAAACGTTTGACTCAAACAGTTCTCATAAGAATGTTTTCCACAAGCATGAAATTTGAAATTTCGATCATTTCTAATTTGCATCTTAAAGTTCTACTGTCATAAAAACAAATACTTATGGAAATGGCACATTCCATACAGACCCACAAAGTATATATATATATACACACCTGGTATAAAACACTCAGTGGTCACAATTTAATTAGCACTAGCCCAACTCAGAAAATGTGAACACTACTATTACAAAATCTTGTTTGTATAAAAATAGGTAAGAAGTATTTCACCATTTTAAAATGCACTAAGGTCAGTGCTTTGGAACAATCAATAAACAAGCTCTAAACTGTCACAGCTTCAAATCTTCAACCCCACTAGCTTGTCATTTAGGCTGAAAGAATTAGCCAGAAGAAAAACTATAGCATAAAACAACTAACAAGACTGTAGGTTAAAATAAATGTGTAAAATTAAATAGTAATTTGTGTTACTTAGGTTTAGAGCTAAGTCTAGATACCAAATCATAGCAGAAAGGACAGAGGACACTTGGCAGCTTGTCTTTCCCTTCATAACCAGCAAACAGTTTCAACCCTCCATAGGGTTCAAACTTCTTATGACTTTTGGCCTTCACTGACTGCTAATACCAAATTAGGCTGGAAATAGAAGTGTCCTCTATTTTCCAGATAAAATATAATGGAATTTCAAGAGCAAGACTTGTCTTGCCTAGCATGAACTGCAGCTAGGACTTTTTTTCCTCCTATGAAAGGTAGTTCTAGGTCTTTTATACAAACACAAAACTACTTAATATTGAAGAATGCTGTAATTCTTCTAAATTATGAGAAACGTTTTTTAAGACCATTAGGGGAGCTATAAGAATAGACACTGAAGTCAGAGAACAACATTAAATAAGGAAAACTAGTAATAGGGTTTGCATAAACAGTAATTACACTTACACTTAGTACCATCTTAATTTACTATAACACAAGCAACATCACTATCACCATTCCTGTCCACAGCTGTAGTTCAAACACACTGTAAAAATCACACTCACCAATACCAGGTGTCTTTGACAACTCCCACTCCCTTCCGCCAGCTCCAAGAGGTTGTCCAGTACATGGTTTTATATTTAAGATATTATTATTCCATGAAGTAACGTGTGGATTATAAAGTGAAGCTGCACCCAAAAAGCCATCACCAATATTTGGACCTAAAGGAACTCCTAACATAAGTGGATTCTCAACATGTCCTGCTGGGATACCAGAACAAGGAAGCCCTGCTGGAAGGCCAAAAGCTGCAGAGCTGCAGCTATGAAACTGAGACAGAACTGCATTTCCTGTAGGTTGTTTAATTCCCAGATGCTGTTGTGCAAATGGAGTTGTTGCAAGACAATGTCCTGTAAGCAAAGTGGGGACAGAAGAAGAAATTGCTTGACTCTCAGAGGTAGTGACATGGGATTTAACAGTGGATAAATGAACATGCTGTTCACCAGATGAGTTTTGATTGCATGGCAAACAGGTGTTTAATCCAGAATAAACAGGTAATACATTCCGAGATGGTAATCCTTGTCTCTGTGCTTTGTTTGTTTGATCCTGACACACTTCTTGTGCATCAGCATTGACAGAAAGTGGCAGAAAGGTGCAGAGTTTACTTGGTAAAGCTGATTTAACATGGTCTAGCTCCTCATGATTTGCTGGTCCATTTGAAGGAATAAATGGAAGATGATTCATCTTCAGAAAACCTTCTTTGGCCAGTTCTTGGTCCAGTACATTATGAGGTTTTCTTTGAAAACCACTAAGTTCATTTTCTTCTCGTTTCTGGTCAATACTAAGTACTGCTTCCTTTCTATTTCTTTGACATGAGCGGTCTTCTAGATTTTCTTTTCTATGCTCCTGAGGAGGAACTGGGCTGGCCTGAACTATTGTTGTGCTCAGTTCACCAGCATCTTCAACCTAGTAAACAAATATAACATGCAGTATTACATATTTTAGAAAAGCAGTAGGGTACATAAGACACACCTAATTCTGGTACTGCCTGTTCAGCAAACTTTCCTGTCTGATCATTATTGGGACTGCCATCCAGTATAAATAATCAAGTTTGTCTTGCCTGAAGTTTTACTTTTTTAATTGTGACTCTTCACCTTGAAAAAGAAAACCTGCAGCTTCAACCTGTCTGCTACCCTTAAAACACATTCCTACTGCATCTGGCTGAGATGGAGTTGATTTTCTTCACAGCAGTCTCTATGGTGCTGTATTTTTAGATTTGTGTTCAAAACAGCATTAACACACACCAGACATACTAGCCAGATTAAAAAAAAAAAAAAAAACCAAAACCAAGAAACTGAATGGCCTTGAACCAAATCAGTAACTGAAAAGGATTGAAAAGGTTTTGAGATGCATGAAAATGCACTGATACAAACATTTTCTTTGTGCGCTCACACAAAGAAATCACTGAAGCCCAGAGACCTGCCATTTTGACAGGTATGGATAGCTGGAATGAGCACTCATATTTACACAGACATGCATGTAAGTCAGAACGGTTCTTCAGGTTTTATCTGTCTGTTTTTTAAAGTTCCATCCACGATTACACAAACTTTGGAATGGGGCAGACATAACAGATTCCAGATTCTAAGGAATGCACAAATTCAGATAAAAGATTGCCAATTATTTTAATCAGTCTAAGACTGCAAGCCTGAACACAAATTTCACCCTCAGTGTACATTCTTTTCTAAACCAGTAAAAACAATCAGAATGAATGTCAGAGGTAGAAAATTATAGTTTCGGTCCTGAAAAAAGTAGTACAAGCTACATTATGTATTTATAAACATTTCTCCAGAAAAAAACAAACCAGGAAAATTATTCTCCTAACAGCTGAAGCTGAACAGCAAGAGAGCCTCAGGTGTGATGAAAGCAATATAGATCCTGCAAAATACTACTGGAATACTGCAGCACATTCCAAGAACAGAATGACTTAATGAGAACCTATCGAAAAAAAATAAAGGAAAAAATACATCAACTCAAACTTTTTCAGAAGTTCCTAGTTCTTTGACTTTTTTTACTATGTATTTATTAGTGTGTGTGCATTTAGCACAGTTGATACCAAAACTCAAATTTCCAAATAACTCAGAAGCTGGAAAGAATACCTTTCCCCTATGCACAGCATAACCTAAACTGCTTGAAAACCATTAAGGCTTTTCTAATTTAGAATTACTTTGACCTATAAATTTTGGTTTAGGGGCAAAGGTGAGGTGCTGTTTTGTTCTTCTTACCCAGTATGTCCCTGGACTATGTCTCACTGCAGAGTTCTTACGGGTACTGCCGGATGCGGAGATGTAGGTTAACCTGCTCATGCTTGGACTCGAATAAACAGACTGGGGTACCACATTCTCTTTGCAAGGAGATTCCTGACAATGTGATGGGCAAGTAAAGTCCACTTCAGATCTGAAAAAGAGATTCAAAATATGTCAATATTAAAATACATTTCTTTAATGCCATCAAGAAAATCAATGTTACCCATTACCTATACTATTCTAGAAGTCAACTTAATTAGCTGTTCTGTTAAATGCTAGTCAGTAGAAATGAGAAATCAGCTCTCAATTAACCTTTACAAGTTCTGGCTTTGGTGCACGTAAAACATGTTTTCATTCTATATAAATCCATATAGGTAAAGCATCAGAGTTCCACAACTGAACTCAGCTGCTAAGGCCAAAGAAGCAATACAACTTATTAAAAGAGGTGAATCAATATACTTGTATCTAACTAAAAGTCAAACAAAATCCCAGGCATCACACATTAGCTTCCTATTCACTGTTGAGATTCTCTTCATTTCAAATAGCTGAAAACACAGGATCTCTCAGCACTGTTCAACAAGAAAAGCTAACATGACAACAATTAAAATCACTGACAATTTTAACTGGAAATCCTAATAGCTATATAACATGCCTGCAAAAATACATCTTCTCCCGCACATATTAATTTCTGAGAAATGCCAGACAGCCTGTAATTCTAATAACACATACAAACTGTAGTTAAATACCAAACAATGAAGTTGACAGTTAAGTCAGGGAAATCAGTTGCCTCATCTTATGAGACTGCACACAACCATTAGTTACTGGCCATGTTTGTGTTTAAGACTACAGAATTAATTTAGTTGTAATCTTATGATACTTACTGTTATGGGAGTTCATTTAAGAAACATTGTTCTTTCAGTTGCTAAGGAAATCTTAAACCTTGGGCACAAGTATGTATCAAAATACAAAATAGTCAAAAGCAATACAAATATTTCTACCCACCCTCTCCCACAACAAGCAGTGATACAAATCAGAGTACCAAATGGAGCAAAATACTTCTAAGTTTAAAAAACACATCTTCATTGGTCTATACAATGTCCAGCTTAGCATATAATGAAGTCTTAGCCTAATAAAGATCACAGTCGACATTAAAACTAGCACATGATCACTCAACAATCCTCATGAAACACTAATTCTTATAACCTGCACCAAAAAATTTACCCTGAAAATGCTGTTCCAGAAGTCTCACTAGGAGAAGAGTGAATCAGAGGTGAAGTTGAAGGTCTGAAGCTACACTGCTCACCCTCCAGAGTTACATCACATTCAGGTAGAATGGGTTTATGCTCTGGCAAATAAACAAAATTTAAGCACCATATTTATTTATGGACAGGAAACAAGTTTACTGACTAAAAAAAAGCTTTTTCAACAACTAATTGTATTTATATAGGTTTACTTACCAGTACTATTCCGGAAAGTTGGGGAGAGCTTCTCAAAAGTTACATGTTTTGCATTCCCCCTACAAGGAGTACTGGCATCCTTGCTTCTCTTTTCTGTATTTTGCTTCCTCTCATCATTGTTCCATTTCTGCACAGGCTTGGCTGTTGTAGGATTTACTGAGACATATTTACTAGATTGTTTGGCAGGTTTTAAGTTACTGAGGGACAGAGTATTTCCTGCACTTCCCTCCACCAAATCATTACACAGTTCAGGAACAGCATTTGCTGCTTGATCTACTGTTTCTCTATCTTCTCCTATACTACATGTATTAGTGAGATTGCTGTTCTGGTAAGCAAGCAGATTTCGCTGTGCCACTTCCATTTTTGCTGCTGAAAGAATTCCACATGTGTGGGCTTCATTTTCATTAAGTGTCTCTGATCTAATATCGGCATCCATTGACTGTAAATGTTTACTATTTACCAAATCTGACAACTTCTCTGAACATCGAACATTATCTGCAATTACATCTCTGTGGCTGGGAATACCAGACAGACTAGAAAAATTCTGACTGTCATTTTCTTCATTAAGATAATCAAGCAAACGCTTCTCTATTCCTTGCTGTTTGCTATGTTTATTCATCCAGTCTTCTGCAAGAGCATCCTTATGTTTATCTTTACCCAGTAAAAAGGTATCAGATGTAAGGTTCTGGACAGATGCTTCATGTTTCATGACACTCTCGTATTCACTTTCACATCTGTTCTCGTCTGTTTTTTTGAGGTATTTTTCCACATCAAATGCAGTATTTTCCTCATTGCTGGATAATATCTCATTAGCAGAGAGTTCAGCCTCTTTAACAACTCCAGGAAGAACACGTGTTCTTTTACTTTTATTGGAGAGTGCCATCATCATAGCAGCTAGCTGGGAAGGTTCAGCACTGGAGGAAGCATTCGCAATAGCATTTGCAATTGTGCTGATACTCAAGACAGAGTCGGAATGATTAGACAAGCTATCCTCAAACTTGCCTTTATGAATTCCATCCTACAACAAGAAAAAAAAAAAAAGAATTAAGCACCACAGTAAGAAATTTTTTGTTTAGTGTTTTGTTTCATGTTTGCATTTCAGGATATGGCAATATATTAACATTCTTCATTGCTGCATTTTTAAACACCTGTCTAGAAGGAACACTGCAACAGACAGACATTCTCATTCTCCTGATTTTTTAAGTCTACTTCACAAAGGCTTTTCTAGATTAAGTAAGTATTGCTTACTAGGAAGCCTTAGTTCCTGTGAAACTTTTAAAGTCCTAAAATGCTTTATTTAGTTCAGTTGAAATAACTGGGAGTAAAATCCTACCAGGGACAAACAGCACAGAAGTTACAATAACCAAATATTCAGTAACTTCCCAATTAACTTGAAATAATCTGTCTCTACAGAGAGAAGACACAGCTATTCCTACAGCTTTTTCTATTACTCAAGTCTGATTTCTTCTTTAGTTTTCACATTGGATACTCTTAGCAAAGGGCACAGAGTAGGTAGACAGTTATGTCCGGAGCCCAGTTTCTTTCTGTCTCTCTCAGAGGGACATGGACTCAGGAAGAATTGAAAACACCTGTCCCTCTGTAAATACGCATGCATGACTTAACAACATCCTCTTCAAAAGACAGACAACGCAGGGAGCAGACACGTACACCTTGACTGGACTGAAAACAAGCTGGACTGCCAGGCTCAAAGGGTAGATCAGCAGCACCAAGTCCATGAGAAGGGCAGTCACTCTCTGGTAGAGCATCCTGGAGATACTCCAGACAGGGGCCAGTACTGTTCAACAACTTCATTAATGATGTGGATGATCGAGCTAGAGGGCACCTTCAGCAAGTTCCATCATCATACAAAACTGGGAGGTGTGGGTGATACACCAGGAGAGTCAGCTGTCATTCAGAGGGACCTCAACAGGACGAAAAGATGGGCTGAGAAGTTCAAAGGGAAATGCCAAGACCAGCACCTAAGGAGGAACAACCCCAGGCCCCTGTACAGGCCCTGGGCCAACCAGCTGGAAAGCAGCTTGGCAGAAAAGGACTTGAGGGTCCTGGCAGACAGGAAGTTGACAACAAGCCAGGCAAAGAAGCTCAACAGCATCCTGGCCTGCATTAGGAGGAGCGTTGACAGGAGGCTTAGGGAGGCGACACAGGCAGGGAAGGTAGGTATCAAGGACTACCAAACTAAAAAGACACTTTTTTCAGACTTGCACCACGTTTATATTCTTAAATTCTATCAACTAAAAGATTTTATTCCAATGCTAAAGATAAGCTGTTGCAATAAAAATATAGAAGGGGAAGACACAGCTGAAATTCAGAAACTTGATCACAGAACATCAATAGCCTACGAGTCTCTGAAAAACTACGACAGACTGAACAATTCCAAAAGTGAAGTTGGAAGAAAAAGGAAAATAAGATGGTGATAGTAACACCTGACTTACTACAGGCTCATGCCATTCCAATGAAACTATCCTAAGAAACAGGGTCACCTACTAGGATTCAAGTGATCAATATAAAAAGCAGTGAGCTGTTGTGAAAGTCTAAATTTAGCTGTATTCAAAGAAGCAATAATAACAGGAGCAATGTGAATTTTGTTTCAGTTCATAGTTGCACTTTAAAGAAATACAAGAGAAGTACCTTTGCTTTACTTTTGGTTGCAGCTTCTGTATTAATATTTTCATGTATTCCAGCAGCTTTATCCACCCTACACCCTGAACCTTCAGAGTTGGTAAAATTTGCATGTTCTCTTGTTTGTGCTTCTAAGTCATCTAACAACATTAAAAAAAAAAATAATTAATTTACAGTAAGAAAATAATCTAAAAACCTGCATTCCTGGATACACATGCTCCCTTAATGCCCCATAGAAAAAAAGAGCTGTTCCATAACTACCTGAAAACACCTCAGACAACTGTGAAATCTCTTGGCCGATGTCACCTCCTGATGAACCAGATCGCATTAGCAAAGGAACAGGCTGCCTTTTCTTCGGGGATGTAATATAGTAACCAAAAGATGGCTATAAAAAATATCCCAGAATACAGCATGAGTAAAATTAATAAGTCACATATAAGTTCAATGCACTTGCAAAGCAGTTTTAGCCCACAGTGCTTGCTCGGTATACCTGTCATACCACTAAGAAATAACATGTGCCTCCTAGCATTGCAAATGCCCAATCTAAACACATACACTGCACCTCTCATACATACATAAAATAAACTAAAAACTGGCATGGCTGAACCCCAGCTTGTGACTAAGTACCACATAGCTGCTTGCTCACTCCCCACCTCCTTCCAACAGAAAGAATTGGAAAGAACAGGCAAACCTCATGGGCTGAGATAAGAACAGTTTAATAACTGACACAAGAATAAATTACAACTATAATACTGGTAATGAAAATGAAGGAGAGGGGAATAACATCCAAGAGAAACAAGTGGTGGACAACACAATTGCTCACTGGCCACAGACCAATACCCAGCCTGTCCCTGAACAGTGATCAATGGCTGCAAGCCAACTCCCCCCAGTTTATAGACTGAGCAGGATGTTCTAGGATACAAAATATCCCTTTGGTCAGTTTGGGTCAGCTGTCCTGGCCATGCTCCCTCTGAGCTTCTTGTGCACCTGCTTCACTGGCAGAGCATGAGACACTCCCAAGTCCTTGATTTAGAGTAAACACTACTTAGCAACAACCAAAACATCAGTGTGTTATCAACATTATTCTCATACTAAATCCAAAACACAGCACTGTACTAACTGCTACAAAGAAAACTTAACTCTATCCCAACTGAAACCAGGACACAACTTAGTTATACCAGTTACTAAAAATAAAGAAATAAAGTACACATGGTCACATCATCTCTGCCTGAAGGCATGGTCTGCCACTAAGGCTTGGAATGCTTAGGACAGACTCTAACACTGCCAACTCCAAAAATTCCTCATGACACAAGTGAATTACACAAGGTTGTGTGATTACTTCTTCCCATTGTACACACTTCCCCACCTTTTTTTTTTTTTGTATGAAACACAGATGAGATCCTGTCTACCAACAGCAGAAGAGAGAAGTGCCAGGTATCCACCAGATGCAAGAAGTATACAGATGTTGGTAAGTCAGAATCTAGACGATTACATTTTTACTGAAGTTGGGCATTGCTCAGATAGCACATCAACTATCAACAGCCACTCAGAGATGCCCTCACTTCATAAATACCCTTGTCTGACCAGCATTTCACTCAACTGTGTGGGTAATTTGCTGGGACCTCCAACATGCTTCCTGTATATGGTGTACTCTTCTCCCTCTAATCCTACACATAATTAGTTCTTGACCAAAAGGTGAAGATCAACATTCAACAATAACACCAGGCAGCACTTCACATCAGAAATTCCAGCAGGAAACCAGTCAACCCACACCTATAACACACAGAATTTCCTTCCTTAATCAACTTAGAAAATTAGACCCGATAGATAACTGGTTACAAAATAACAAAACTAGTGCTAGCTGTTGTTTAGCTTGTTTTTTTCCTTGTTTCTCAATATTAACATTTAGATACATACCCGTTTCACATCACTGCCTCCTCCAAGACATCCAAGAGCTTCGGATCTCTGACCAAAGAATTCCCCCAAAGACAAACGTAAGTAGCTGGCATCTTTATGAAGATCAGATGTTCTTGGCAAAATGAAGCTATTAGCAGATCTCCACGAAGTATTTGCTAATTCAGATGCATTTGGACTGCCTACCTTTCCTGCCTGAAGACAAAGAGATTTCAGAAGTTGCAACTTGTAAATAAATTAGTAAACGATTTTGTTTACATTGAGATCATTAGTTACCTGCATAAGCCTGTGTGCTTTCTCAAATTCTTCCTGGTCTTGTGCAATCATAGCTGCTGCTTCAGCTTGAAACCAAAGGGAACATTTATTAAAATAAGGCAAAAGTTACTAAGTACCGTCATTACTATTTGTCATCATTAAACTCAATTTGATGGAAAGTTATTGCACATACAGTTCTAGATCTGCGACAGTCTGGAGCACACTAGGAGTTGTTCAATCCCAGTTCGGTGAGAAAAGTTATATGAAATTAGTTTTAAGGGAGTGCTTGCTGGATCTTTAGAAACTAAAGTAAAATCAGCATTTAGCTAATTAACTTAGTGGTGAATAAAGAAAGTTTCTAACAGCCTTAGCCCCAAGCTAAACTATAACTTTTTATAGGTTATGATACCCATACTAGCTAGAACCAAACATTACATGCCTAACTCAGATCTTTACTGTTTTTGGTTTTGAAAAATTTTTCAATCAAGGAGGTACCTTTGAATTGGAGCAAAAGAAAGATACTGGCTTGTACCTATTAATGAAAAACCCATGCAAATTAACAGGCCAAATAACTCAGTCTTACTTTTGAATTCAAATGACTGTACTATTTTCACAGTTACCATCTACAGAACAACTAACACTTAAGAATCCCTTCACCAAAATGTTGTGAAAAACTGTTCAAGAGATACTACTCTACCACCTGATTGCAATGTTAATGCATATTAAGCTCATCAAAACTTCAAAAATACAAAAACGGCCTTGTACACAGACCAACCCTAGGCATAGAGGGCACAGGGCAAAAGCTGAGAATGGATTCAAACTTGTAAGGTGAATACAGCTGTTGTCCATAAAATTACTCATGGGAAGTCACAATACATACTCTGAGGAAAAAACAAAGTGGAAATACATCTTTATTGAGCAATCCAAGTTCATCTCCTAAAGGCAACCTGGCACTATCAATGACACATTGTTATAGCCAATTGAACTCTCAGTCAGCAGCAGTTCTGTATCTTCTATATGAGCCCTACAGCCTCCAGAGACTTTCTGAAGCACCCAACACTGTCAAGTGAGCACTCCTGCACTATTTCCATATAGGAACACACTGTGTGCACAGTTTGCTGACAGAGAGACGTGTCATAAATGAGACCCCAAAGAATCAGATGTAACATGTCCTTTCTGTCCTTACAAATAAAATTTCTTCAGCTGTCAAACACCACTGCAGACAGACAAGCAGACTAGCAGCCAGAAAAATGCCAACCACATGGAATCTGTCAGTGTATCATCATCTACCATGCAAAGAGGTAAGCTCATTGACTTGAAAGCAGAATTGTTCAAAATCTATCAGGTGGAAAAACCTAAGTAGCCTTGGAAAAATTTACAACAGTTAAATATTCTAATCATTTCACAACTCAAGTCTGACATTCAGAAGGTGTCTGAAATATAACAGCTTTTGAAAAATCATGGAAGAGTTCTACATTACTGATATAGTAGATGGGAAAGTGTCTCTCAAATGATATGATGTTTACTTGAACCATTAGAAAACCAGTAAATGTTGAAAAACATTATTTCAACCAGTCAACCCTGCTTGATCACTCATTCAAAATAAACAGTGTTAGACAGCATTCACTTTGAAAGAAAGAAGAACTTTGAGTGGACCATGGACATCTTGAGAATACATTAGCCCATCTACATGTCAGCTTTAGAAACTAGAAGAGATTAGGAGAAATACTGTTGCACACATTGCTTGAATCTCTTATGGAACAGATGAGCAGATGACATTTTGGTGCTAAGGAATCAATTTGTCCATGGCACTGCATGTGTATTATCCAAGCCTGTATGACAAATATTTAGACTCTCATGAAGATTAGTCTGACATAGCTTAAGGATAATAAACCACTTTTTAAGTAAACAGAGGTTCAAAAAGCCTGGAATTCAAGGGAAGATCAGAGTCCCAAAGTCCCTCAAAAAGCTCCAACATTTTTCAGTACCAGTACCATTTTTCAGCATCAAGACATTCCCAGAAACATCAGCAGCTAGCCAATTCAACACTTTCAAGTCTCTCAATTTTGACACTGTATTGACATTCTATTTGATTTTGTAGTAGCTCCTCATTGATAATTATTTCCTCTCTTATAAGCATCATGGAACACAAAATTACTCTTCTCCTTTTCTTGCAAGAAAGGAAAACAATCACTGAAGTCCAAAGGAAAAACTGTGGAAGTGAGAGGAGTTGCTTTAGCTCATACAATAGGTACCAATGGCAAATGTTAGTATGCTTTTTCTTTTGTTTTAAAACACTCTTCATGGGAAGAGTAGGAAACACAGAAAGAAGCCATGAACTATAAATAATCATATAATATCACTATTATCAGCATCAGCCTTCAAATAATTTGTAGGATCTAAAACCTGGAGGCTTTGCAACACCAAATACTGATTTGTTGAAGTGAAAAAAAAAAAAAAAAAGGGAAGAAAGCTTACTTAACATTACTACAGACAACAAAAGTTAACTGAAAAAGATGATTACATACAGCCGGTAATGAACTCCTCATTTCTTCTATCATTTTCAGACATATTTAAATCTTGTTCTTCATCAAATGCAGTATAATATGCAAGATCAGTCACCCATTTGCCCTCCTCATTTTGATAGACAATGCTGTGTGGTAAATCACCTGAAAGATACATCAAATGTTATATTACGGATTAAAATAAAAAAGGGATATGGCAAAAATTGCTGCAAGCTGAAGTTGCTGCAACCGCAAGCTTAAACTCATTTCATCAGCAAGTAAGTAGCAGTTAGGTACAATATACAACAATCAGTGTTTCTGAAAACAAAAGCAAGTCAGAATTAATTCATGCTACATTGGTTTTTATTAGCAACTCCTACAACTAAATAAAAATGCCTAGCCTACAATTTTATTTCTTTTTCCATGCAACAGAATATGGTCACAATTGTATAGACAGGTTTATTGTAAAGATAGGTTGTATGTAAAGCATCCTACCTTTGTCTGTTGTAGCTAAACTTAAGTTCTCACAGCTGTCCCCAGCTGGAGACAGGTAAGTATCAGGAAGACCAACTTTACATTGAGTTGCATCTGCCTGAGGTGCATTTGCACTAAGAACCTCAGGAGTGGTGTCACGTCCCAAAAATCCTCTTGCTGTGTGTAGCACTTCTGCATCAGAAGAAGCAGCCTGACAGACAGAGGACTCTACTTCTTGGTTTGGAAGGACATCTGAGACATCAGCTTTATGGCTGTCCATGCACTGGAGATGCAGGGAATCTAATCGCAACTCAGCAGCAATGTGGGAATCCAGCACTTCCCCAGCAGGCATGGAATTCTTTGAAAACAATAATAATTTGAAATGTGTCAGAAGCACAGTTATTAACTGCATGTACTAGAAGTCTAGATACAAAACAGTCCAAGCTGACTATGTTTGAAAAACAGGCCCAGAACCAAAGTGGTATTATTAATTTCTTGTAAAGGAAGGTTGAGTGGTTAGCTAGAGATCTAACAAGTTTTCAAACATGCTGCCATCTTCTACTACAGTCTTACTCTACATGAATAATAGGAATTTAAATGGCAATTCCATACCATTTGCTGCACTGCTCTGGGCAGCATTTCTCTTTGCACAGGACATCTGGTTATTTCTTCATTTTGTGAGTCTTCATCACTAGCACTTCCAGAGTCTGTTCCAGTCACAGCCCCATAACTTGTAGAATCCTGAAAGTTCTCCTTTAGATAAAGCATATAAAATATTTAGGTTCCACTAGAATAGATATATAAAAGAAAATAACACTACAGGGCCTTATAGAATGTTAAAAAATTCTCTACTAGAAAAGAGATTAATGATACTTTTTTCCCTCTACAACACTGCTATAGCCAGCACCTCTAGTCTCTACCATCAAGAACAATAGCTCCTGCTATGCCAATCCATAGATCTCTTCTTCTTCCTACTATTTCTTCTCATTCCCTTTAACATGGATTCTGTTATTCCCCTTTCTCTCCTGGCTGACCCATTGTTGGATGAGGGCTCCAAATCAGACCTGGAGCCTTTTGTACCTACCCTACTGTCTATCTACAAGGCAGTGAAGCAGGGACATCTCGCACAGAGAAGCCCTGAGAGCAGAGTTCTGTTATTCTCACTCTTAAAAGCACTTATCCCTTCCTTCATGCACTGCTGTGACAAATTGCAGCCTATGCAGACTACTTGTACAGGGATAACATCACTTCCCACACAGCTTGGAAACTCTGATGTCAGTTGGGAAATTTCTGAAATTTCAGAAGCTGCAGTTTAACTGTTTAAATCACACTTTTCCACTCTGGTCAAGCATGAAACTGCCAGGATCCCACTGACTGTTGCACAGCCAAGAAAATGGAAAGGCACTTAATCCCTGGCAACCTGTTTGGAATGAAGCTAACTATTGCTCAAAGGCAAACCACAAGCCAGCCCATTGCTGCCCTATATTTAACTTCCACATATTTACCAATTATTTAAGAGAACTATTGACTCTCCTGGAAAGACAAGTCTCTGTGTTGCTATACACTTACTAACACCTTGGATATTGCTATGCAAGATGAAAAAAAAAAGTGATTAAAACAATTATTTATAAACTCATATGATAAAGAAGAAGTGAAAGCATGTTGTCTTAATACCTATAGACACAAAAAAAAAATGAAACAAACAAAAAAAAACTGTTAAAACTAACTCTGTTTAGGAACACCAACAAATCTAATCACTGAAAGTTCAACATGTTTAAGAGCCATTAGGTATGCTGAGCTATGAACTTTAAACCTACTTGTAGTAAGACATTTTCAGAAAGCTTCAGTGCTGCACAGCATTCTGAGAGTTTTTGTAGATTGGTATCTCTTCTTATTTCTGGTTGTATCAGCTGCTCAAAATACGCTTCTAGTTGGTTATCAAATTCTTCATCATCAATATCATCACCTACAAAAAGAGAATATCCTTTTCACTTTTAACAGACATTTCACCTGACATACTATCAAAACAATTCCATAATTTACACTGAATACTGAATTGCATGATAGAGATAAGAAGACCAGTTAGCTTCATCAGTTATGGAACCCTGAATAGGCAAATATTTCCAGCTAACAGCTACCAGCTCCTCGAAGGGAAAATAAACATAACTTCATTCTCCTGAGTGGGAAAAAAACCCCAACAGTATTTCTACTCAGCAAACTATTAACTTAGTTCTTAGATGCTTAACTCTCAAGTGAAGTTATGCAACAAGAAAGAACAAAACTTCAAAAGACAGTCATGACATATGTAGATGCCATGGGAGAAATGCAGTAACCCTACTTTACTGCAAGGGTACCTCATCTCACAACAGTAAACCTACTGATCACTCTGCCTTCCCCATTGGTACATCCAAGAACATGCCCTGCCATCCTTCACGTCATGGCCAAAGTCAGCTGCACGTTTGTCCTTCTGCAGCAGCCACTGTAAGGGCACAAAAAGCTTAAAACTCATAGTGATATAGAACTCATGCTCTCACTTTCATGCCTGCAGGTAAACTAGACTTAAAACTCGGATGTCACCCCACACATGCAGCATCTAAAGAGAGTTGAACTCAAACTCAAGTGAAAGTCCTTTCTAACTGCATGGGTGTGCACCTACCCACAGAATTTTATCTCTGCTAACCTGAACTGAAAATGTAGGTAAAGTTAACACTTTATTAAATCAATGCCCACGTTGCCACTTACATCTTTGATTCACAGTAACTGAGGACTGTTGTTTAATTTTTTAGATTAAAATTCCAATTGTGACAAATTCCATAGCCACCTACTCCTGTTACAATTTTAAAATAGTCAATTTTCCAAAGAACAGTTTTCTTTAATATTGTTATACTACTTTTTTATTAAGCACAATCTGATATTAAGTACTTAGGTTGAACAGAATCTTTCTTCTCGGGTATGCAATAACATTGAGTCAGAATTAGACTCAGCTACCAAGAGTTATAAACACACCTACCAGTGGAATCTTCATCTGTGCTTAGAAAAGATGAGAGTTTCTCATTCTCCAAAAAACTTGAAAGGCTATTGCTAAGATGAACACTTGAGATAGCACCTTCTACCAGCTTTTCAGAAGGTTCAGATGGACCAACCTGTGAAAAGCACCCATAAAGAAATGTTTCTAGAAATTACTAACTATTGTATGAATTCAGTTAATAAAAAACAGTTAATGAGGTTAATAATATTGTGAAACTCCATACACACTTATTTTACTTATCCCAGGAAACACTCTAGTTCCAATGGACTTCACCTGCTAGCTTCCAGAATGGATGCATGCAAGAAACACGGGAAGCATAAAAGGGGAAGAGTAAAAAAGCATCTGAAGGACACCAAACTTAAGAGATCTCAAAATAAAGAACTGAAACACTGCACTAAATAGTTTACATTTGAATGAACTGTCCTCCATCATTCATTGAGCTGCAATCCCAACTTAAATGTAGACAAAGACATCTCTCAATAGTTTCCTGTGCTGTTAAAATAGAGCCTCTTCAGAAATAGTACACACAGATCCAACCTTTGTTGGAAATTTCTCCAAATGAGCACACTGAATTACTCAAAAAGTAGTATTTCAGCTGAATCTAGCTAACAGCAAATACTCTATCTTTTCTATAGCTGAATGATTTTTAAAACCAGCATGATGTAATGTCTGCTATGGATTTAGTCTCATCTTCTTTGTGATGAACAGATCATCTTTGACACACAGCAAAAAAAGTTCAAGTTCATCAAGTAAAGAATTTGAAAGGAAAATGAATTATGGTTTTCAGAAGACAGCCTGCAAGCATCCAACTGCAACTCACTAAGCACTATGGCTCCTACAAAAATCAAATGACAGAAAACTAAATCAAAATACTAGCTGACATATTAAGGAGTATGTATTGGACAGTATTTAGTTGCAGCCCAATGTGTGTTTTCTACAAGGAACAGGAGACCTCCCATTCCTGTCTGCATTGGATCCCTGTGACCAAAACTCTTAGCATCTCTAACACAGTAGATAAAAACAGGTGAAGCATATCCCTACCTGTCAATACCAGCAGCTATTTGCTAGCTCTGGATTGTCTACTTCAATTTCTAAAAGCACTACAAAAAAATTCCTCAAAAGATGCTTCACTAAGATAGACCACAAATGGGACAAAACACAAGGTCCTTACAGTGATAAAGAACTACAAGACAGTGGAAGCTAGGAACAAACAACCATTTTCACAGCTGAGGAATATTAGATGGAGTCATGCTCATACAGTACTAATTAAGTGATCTGCAAAATGAAGGCAAAGTGAGTCATGCCAGCACCTTTGTGTAAACTTAAGGTATACACAATATAAGACAATAAACACAGTTCCAGCCCCTTCCTCCTCCTCTCACAGAATTAAATCTATTAGAAGATTAATATTAGAAAACATTTAATTTCACTGTATTCGGAAAAGCTTTTACCTTGCTGTTCTTAATGCCTGAGAGAAAACATATTCCAGTTGGCAAATCTGAAACATAAGAAAGTGGCATAAGCTGTATTTTAGTAGTAAAACATGAGAACATAACAAGTGCTGACAATTCTCTAAGGTTAAACTGAGCCTCTGGAAGGTATTGGCATACACCATAGAAATGACCCAAACATACAAATTACCACAACACTAAACCTTGTATGTTCTTATGACAATGATCTAAAGTATCTTGTTAAAAAGGCAGAGTTTCACCAGAGATAGAATTCTAAAAATTATGGAAGATATTTACTGCCTTCAGGATTTCCACAAGGCAGCACAAGAAAGTAAGGAGTCCCAGTTTGTGCTACCAGAATGAGAAACAAGTGCTCTGTTCCACTGCTGTGTTTCACCTACTGGACCAATTCTTGTTTTGGATCATTTAAAGCAGCTTCCTCTTGTCTGTTATACCCACACATAGTCCAGCTGGAAGTCCCACGGGACAGAGAACAGTTTAGACTTGCACACGCAGATTTTAGCAAAAAAGGTTTGTAATTCTTCAGTAATAGGTGTGAGTAGAAGACAATTTCCCCACAACAATTTCCAAGTTAAAATCAAGTAACTAAATCTGACTGGCCACCATCAAGTCAAAACACTGTGCAGTCTCAACTTCCCAAAGCATCACCATTTTGTTGCCAGTTACTGCCACTTCCTCAAGACTACAGTAACAAATGACTGGAGCCAACACTTCCCTGTTAAAAGTGGTTTTTTATAAGGGTCTATTTATATTACACAATACTTTCTAATTGAACACATTATCTGTCAAAATTAAAACCCTATACAAACACTCAAAGCCTGGAAAAGAATAATGTCTATATATTTACTAACTGTATTTACTGAATTTTAAGAGACAAGTAGAATTTATTCACAGAACTGGCATGAGCAAAAACCCCAGACAAGCTTAACAGTAGCCATGCTATTAAAATAAGTTTGGGAATATTCTTTTGTTTCCAGTACTCTAACCAGACTTCAGAAAAAGTATAGTTTCCACAGCAAGTATTCCAAACTATTTTTTCATGCATAACCTCACTAGAAGGGTATGCTTCCAACACCTACAGCAGCAATTAAAGACATCTCTTACAGGTTGGAATACGGCAAGAGAAGAGAGATTACTTAAAACTTTGCAGCCTTACACTTACTGAAATTGAAGGGGTAGAGAACAAGCTACATACATTTCTTCCACAAAGTTCCTGGAACTAAATCAGATTACTACTGCATTCTATTTAATGGTATTATTTAAGGTACTTATTTAAGGTACTATATAGCAAACACTATTTTCACCCAAACACAAGCTTTTTCTGGTTTCAGTTGGCTCAAATCCAAGAGATTTTTTTTTCAAAACCCATTTATAATCTGCCATGAAACAGGTGAAAGGGTCGAAAGAAGACATCTGTAGCATAAAAAGCTAATTACAGTGACAATAAGTACAAAATTTTTAAGCAAATTTAATACCTTCCAATTGCTCAAGAGGCAAAACTTCACGTAAGGCACTTTGACCATGATGTGAATGTTCAGTGACATTCTGAGGTTGCTTTCCATATATTGAGTGGGATTTTTTCAAATTAACACAAGGCGGCTGAGGCTCTTCAATTTGCGTAGCAATTTCCCTAGAAAGAGAATTATTTAAATGAAAAATCAGTTAGCTACACAGACCATCATTTCTTGTGATGAAGATCTGATAAATTCTCCAACTGCTTTGTCTCAGTCTGTTGTTTCCAATGTAGGATAGATTCTACAGACCTGTCATATTACAATAAAAGAAAACATATCAAAATTACAAGAACTTCAGTTTCACAATCTAAGCTGTGAAACAAATAGTGAAATTTCATGCAAAATATGCCTCTCTACCTATTTGTTCCTCTCTTTCATTTCCATAAAAAGAAGGAAAAGTATAAGGACAAAAACATCTACTCTGGCCAAGTTCCACGATCCATTTGACTTGAGACCAAGTCAAACCCTAGAAAATATTTCACCAAGTCCACAATATCACCAACCTCTTGTTACACTAAATAAGGGACCAAATTATAAAGAACATGAGTTACTAAAATTGCAAGTAGTTAAATAACAGATTTTGCAATTATGCAGGAAATTTATCCTTCACTTCTGGTTTTACAGAACATCCATATAGGCTTGTAAATTAATCATGCCAGATGTTAAAATTTCATACTTTTGCTTCAATTTTTAAAATAAATAAATTAAACTAACATTTGAAAGTCTAAATCACAGTTACCCTAAGTTCTGTGTTTTGTTTTCTTACTTGAGTGCAATCAAGACTGACTCCCTCTCAAATCTTATGTTCTTTGTTTTGATAGGAACACAATGCCTAGGGCTCAATTTTATCAGTGAGAAAGGCACACAGTGCAGTTTCTGTCACAACAGGAGCACATCTGGCCTTGGTTAGAATAACCTATGCAACAGCTTCCAACACTTCCACCACTCAGCAATGCCTTCTCAAATGTATCACTAACAACTACTTCCTAAGAAATACCAATCACTGAGGCTACAAGGAAGGCAAATTTAATAGAAACTGTTGCTCCTTTCTGTATGCAAGCTGCTTGATACTTACTCAAAACATATTTATATCAGTGCAAAATGCTATTCACATGCATGACATGAACCAGAAACACCATCTTAATTCTAGATTATGTAAAGTGAACTAGATAAATACAGGCCAAATTCAGGTAAGTCAATTAAATAATTATGTTTATGACATTTTAAAATAGTGTGACAACAAAACAAAACCTCACAGTCTAAGAAACATCCCTTCTGAAGATTTTGTTCCTGTCACATATATGAAGTCCAATTAATCAATCAAATAGCAGAATGCTGCTAATGTAGGGCTGCACAGGCTAAGTGGCATCAATCACTGAATGGAAGGCCACTGGGTGCTTCCACGTGGCCTAGCACTATATCCCCCTTCAGAAACTATGGAGGAACTGGTTTTGTAGGAAAAGCTGCCCAGGCTGCCAAACACTGTAAGCTAAAAGGCCAATGCACAGCTGAGCTCCAGTTACTGCAGGCCAGTAGTAAAAGCTGCTGTTTTCAACTCTGCAACTCAGTTCTGAAGTAGCCCATAATTAGCCATATAGTACACATAGATCTACATACTAACTTACTGGTACCTGCATTTTAGGACAGAATTAGATTTTAACTACCTCACTTACATGTCATCACGAAAGCAGAGGGCAAATCTTTCCACTGGCTCAGGATGTGACTGACTGCTGCAAGAAGATCCTGATAGGGGTGAATGTTTTCCTTCCAAATAGGATGCACAATCATCAGGAAGCCTGTAGGGTACAAAAACACACATCAGAGTCATTCTAATATGCACTGCTCCTGTTTTCCAAAGAACTGGGGGGAAAATCTCATATTTGTGACTACTTATTTCCTGTAAATTAAGTTATTCCAATATTTTAGCTAATCTGTATTTACAGAAACACATATGTATCCTGAATAATCCTCTCCAGTCTTCTGCAGCTCTTTAGAGAAGTACCACGTTACAGTTTTTAGTGGCTAGTAGTGTCCTTCTGGAACACACAGCTCTGGAAAGACAGGGTATTAAAGTCTCCTCTTACTTGCAGTTAAGTAACAGGACGGCAGTCAAGTACAAAGGGCTTCAAATTGTTACTCTTTGCTCTACTCCTTGCTGAGCAAGTTTTAATTCTTGTACATAACACTAGCTCTTACAGTTTCTAAAAGGAGCTAAATTCAGGTAAGTTCAGTGAACACACATGTAAAAAATACATTATTCTCTACACAACTTCAAACTCAAGTCAAGTAAGCTGAAGAGACAAGTTAAAAGAGACTTGACTGTTACAGTCTAAAAATTAAATAACTTTTAAAGGGCAGTTTTTGTAAATATTAATTATAGTACTAGTTACAAATGAAATGCAAATTTTACACTGGTAATACAGACAATCCTATGTTTGCTGATTACTGAGATACTGATTGATAAATAGTTTTATCACCGACCAAGTAATCTGTGAAATTAATTTTTGCTCTCCAGAGTTAAATGCTTCAAGTGTTTTTTTTTATATTAACGAATGCACTTACTGAGACCTCACCTGTTGTCACCGCCCTCTTGGCTCCTGGCAACAGTGGAGGCCGCCACAGGTAAGCCCGGGTTGGAGGAGACGGTGACATTCTCAAAGACGACACTGGCGCTGCTGTTCAAGGAATGGGCCAAGTAGCTCGGGAACGTCTCGTCGGCGATATTCCTGAAGTCTTCCATCATCCTGCACACACTGCCTGGAACAGCACTCCGCCCGGCAACACCATCAGCGCCGGTGGGGCAGCATCTGCAAGCAGGATCCGAACAGCTTCACACTTGCACAAGGCAACGCACTTCACTCACACATCACTGCCAGTATTCCTGGGCAACCACCCCGCTTTACCCACAAACGTGCTCAAGAACCATTCCCAGTCCTCTCCCACCAAGACTTTTTTGGGACACACTTCCACAGCCCTCTCGGAGCGGTGCTCCTGCGAGTCACAGAAGCGCCGCTGCGAGACGTGCCAGCCTATATTTAGCCTGTAAAGCCGCCCGGACCGAGGCAGTCCCAGCCGGCCTTCCTCCCTCCGCGGCCCCTCCAGGGAGCACCTGAGGCGACACCAACTCTGTGTGACCACGGGCCGCGGCGGGAAGGCTCCCGCTGCTCACCGGCCACGTTCCGCCGCGCAGCTCGGGGAGCGGCTGGAAGCCGGCGACCGCCTTTTTGTCCAAACAGGAGGGGGAGATGGGCTCCGTCCTTCCCGAGGGTCCCAGGCGCAGCAGGAGCGCCGGCGGACAGACGGACGGACCGACCGCCAAAACTCGGGATCCGCCCCGCGCCGCCGCCGCAGCGCCCCCCCGCGGCCGGGCGGGCACCGCTCGCTCCCCTGGCGCGCAACGGAAACGGCCGCGCGACCGACCCGCCCCCAGCGCCGCCAGCGGCGCCTGCGCGGCGGCGCCGCGCGCGCCTCCCAAACTTTGGCGCTCCCTCCCGCGCAGCCAATGGCAGCGCCCCGAGCGGAGCCGGCCATTGGCGGGCACGTTTGGGCAGGGGAGGCGGGCACGCTGATTGGGCGGTCCCGGCGGCCGTTAGGCGGGAACGGGGGGCGGCTGTTTCCCGAGGGAACGGCAGCGGGCATGGGCCTGGACGTGGGCATGGACGTGGGCATGGGCATGGGCATGGGCATGGGCATGGGCATGGGCATGGGCATGGGCATGGGCGTGGGCATGGGCATGGGCATGGGGAGCCGGGCGCGCTGCGGGGAAGGGGGATGGTGTCATCGGTGTATTTTGTCTCAGGTGTGAAAAACGCCAATCACTCGCTTTTTAAATTTTTTAAAGTTTAATAATAATAAAATGGTTATAAAAATAGTAATACAATTAGAGTAATAAAAATTTAGAGTTAGGACAATTACAAGACAATAAAAAAGCAAAGAATTACGGATGCTCTTGGGCCCTTAAGCCCGATAAGCATGCCTTGTGAACAAAGGAATAACCTTAAAAGCAATAGCCTGTTGCATATTCATACATCCATACATGATGCATAAATTCCTTGCAAATTAAGAGCTTTTCTGGTTTTTGTCAACTTCTTCTCCTTAATCCTGGTGGTTCCATAAAGACGGAGAAGGTGGAAAAATGTTTGTCTTTTCCAATAAGGAGGCCATAATTCTTTATGGGCCCCATCCCCGCCATCTCTGTGCAAAGAAGTTCTTGATTATCTCATCTCTTTCTTGAGCTAGTTAAAAAGTATCTTACATAATATAGTTTCTATTTTAACATTGTGTTATAACCTAAAAATACATTTAACACACTACTTGAGAGAATTAATACAGCATAACTTTCCAACATTACACATATAATATTCATAGTAACGTTTGCGAAAAGCCAATCATAAAATATGCATTTTTCACATCAGGTATTTGCTTTCAGGCCACCCAGCCTTGGATCCCTGTACCAGTGAGTAGCTCGGGGTCTTCAGGGAAAGGGCTGCTGAACATTCCTCCCGACCCTGCTGTCCCCCGTCCTACCTAAAAATGAAAAAAAGAAAAAAAATAGCTTCATTAGTATTAACTCATGTGATGTTGTTTATATTCTTGGGTTTGTTTTCTGTCCCTTTTTTGCCACCCGAATCAGTTAGATGAGGCTGAGAAACAGAATCGTTAGGGGTGGAAGGAACCTTTGGAGGTCATCCAGTCCCACCCCACTCAAGGCAGGGTCACCCAGAGCAGGTGACTTGCTCTGGCTGGGGTTTGAATGTCTCCAGAGAGGGAGACAACACGAGCTCCCTGGGCAGCTTGTCCCAGCACTTTACCACCGTCAGCATAAAGAAGTTCTTATGCTGAGGTGGAACTCCTTGTGTTCTAGTTTATGTACAGAACATGGAAAATTTCATTTCCATACTGAAGCGTACATATCACTTTTTTTTCTCACTTTTTTTTTTTTTTTTTTTTTTTTTAAGTAGAGGATGTGAGCAGGTCCCTTGCAAAGGTGTGTGTGTTTTTGTGCGCATGAAAACTTCAACAGATCTACATCAAATTCAGTGCTGTCCAGGATGTTTTCATAATGCATTTCCACAGTTCTATTGCTGGTATGGAGAGTGCAAAAATCTACAAGAGTGAAAATCCACATTTGTCATAATCAGAAATTCATACTGGTTCGAATATGTTCAAAACAAAACCAAACAACAACAAAAGCAAAACCACCACAGACACAAGCCACACACAAAACCAAAGAAAACCACCAATGCCATCTCATGGCTTCTACAAGACCCTAAAACTCCTAATCCTGGCAGTTCAAACTAAAATGTGCTTGAAGCACAGACACAGTAGAAGCGCTATTGTAGGTATTCTTTCAGAAGAAGAAAAAGGAGCACAGCCTTAAAAAGTGCTGCATACATTTAAAATATTGTGAGTACCTGCTGTAATTATCCCTTTCAAAGCCCTTCTATAATCATCCCTCCTAGAGTTCTGCTGCCTATGTCCAAGGGTCCATATCCTGTAGAGAAGTACAGTTCACAGGCTTGAGTCAATGGAGTAGAGGGAAGCAGAGGTGGAAAATCAGGAATGTGGATCGAAGGCTCCTGGTTTGGAGAGAGGTCAATACAAAATAGCAGGCCAGCCTGAATTCATTTGCAGAGGTTAAAGTACTTGGCCTCTGTGTTCTAACATGACTTGTTTGCACTGAAACTTACAGCATGTTTCCACTAGTAAGAAGTGTGCCTGGAATTAGGATATCAAATAATAACATATGTTCATCACAGAGGAAAATAATGTGACCTTGCTAAACAAACTATTAACAATGCACTACTAGAAGCTGCAAAAAATTGTCATTAACTGGTTGTGACCACTTTGAGGGCTAAGACATGAATTCTGCAAACAGTTTAACACTTCAAAAATATGTTCTATTGCTTGCATACTGAGAAACAGTTTGTTCTGGTTTAGGAATATATCCCAGTGTAATAGTGTTGATTTTTTTTTTTTTTTCAATTATTCTTTCTTCCTCAGAATAGTTACTTTTCACCCACCATTTAAACGTTATCTTTTAAACATGTAACATTTCTGTTTACCATACAAAGTTGGCATGGTCTTGTGTTAACTTTTTCTGATGAAGGTGTAAAACATTTTTTTTTCTTCTGTTCACTTCTGTTCCTGTTGGCTGGAAAGTATCAGCAGCCTCCCTCCACACATGTTCAGCAAGCACATTCTAATACCCGTGTACCTCATGGATTTTTAAATTAAAACTTGATTCCTCAGAGAGAAATAAAGAAACAAATGTGGTGGATCTGAGCAAATTAACTTTTCAGAATAAAAGTAAAGCTCATGGGAACTTGTCATTTTGGAAAAATACAAGTTGCCCTCTCCCTTACCTCACAGTAGTGGACTAGTCTATTAGGAAACAGGGTAAGCACACTGAAATATACAATTACACTTTGGGTTTCTGCAGCACAAAGGCTTCCTCTGTCCTTCCTCCCCCCAGGATCTGCCTAAAATACTCAGCAATCCCATCCTGTGCAGTAATGCTGCTCCTGGGCAACACCATGCATTCTTTGTCCAGCATTATCTTCCTGCCTGTCTTGCACCAGTCTGAGTCAGTGCCAACACGCTGGTCCACAGCAGTGATGTTCCTGTACTGACACAGCAGAAAAGACATCGACATTTTTCAAGCCAGCACTTTCTTAGAAATGTCCTGATTGAATTCAATCACTGGAAAAGAATTGAGAGGTAATGTGAAACCCACCAGCTATAGTAGTCTACACAGACATCCAGGACTCCCATGGGAAAAGTCAGAGCACACCTTGTGGCACAGACTGGGAATATGCAGCTGCACATCGAGAATGGCACAAAAGCACAGCTAGGAGAGTGGATACCTGAACCAAAAAGCCCACCTTCATCAGGAATCTATTAAAAAATTATTCCAAGGAAAAACATACAAATACAGACCTTTCAGAACAAATTTATTAGTCAACCACAATTATAAAATTTAAATATTTATACAGCAAGATGGAAAAATCTTAAATAACCAAACACTTCAAGTTATTTTGCTGCAGTATACACAGGAATGGTTTTGTTAACAAGCTGATCAAACATAAGTCTTCACTCAAGTGTCTTGAAGGCATATCTAATTTTGAGAATGTGTTTCACACGTAAATGCAGTATACCAAAAGAAAAAATTAAAGACCATACTAAACTGATTCAAAAAGGAGAAAAAAAAAAAAAAAGAAAAAAAACAGGCACATTGAAGTAATCTACTCCATAAAGAGCTCGTGGCTAATACTGCTTATGGTACCAAAATTGAAAGGGTACAAATTATGGTCTTTGATACATAAATAACACATTCTAAATGTTTTTTGTTTTGCAAAACATGCATAAAGTTCCCACATTTTTAAAAAAGTCTTCTGTACCAGAGAAGGGAATACAAAGGCAGCCAGAAATGGAAGCATTCACAAACACCAGAATAAGGCCCTTCAGAATTCATTTAAAGTAACACATTAAACCCCTTCATTCTCAGGTAAAAGATTAAGAGGCCGAGATACACATCGTCTGCGAGGGTGAGGATACTGGAGGTTGGCAGTGTCAGCATCACAAGACTGCTCTATCAGAGGAGGAGGAGGAAGGAGCTGGGCATGACTGGACCATCTTGATCCAGCCCGTGGGGAATCCAGAGGGGGAAAGAAATACCTGAAACAATTAAGAAAGGAACAAAACACCAAAACAACAAAAAAAAAACCAAACAAAAAAAAACAAACAAACAAAAAAAAACCAACAAAACAAGAAAAGAAGAGAAAGGTAGTAAATACAAGGAGAACCAAAGGGGAGAAAAGACATGCTGGAAAAAAAAAAAGGCTTTAGTATATCCATGCCAAAACCAATAGAACATAATAGCAGAAATCAAGACTTGTAATTCAAAACAAGACAAATCTGGAAACTCTTCTTTAAAGTAAAATAACAGTCTTTTCCACTGAAATTCATTGAAAATAAAACCATAGTCATAATCCTAGCATACATTTTTACAAAAGAATGGATTGCTTTGGAAGTCAAAAGGGTGGTGGAGTACAGCTATTAACAGGCTTTCATTCTCCCAGAATTTCTGTGATTTGTTAACAGCTTTCAGTAATGCTTTGTTTGTGACACAAAATATACATTAAATATTATCAAAGTACATTTGCTGCATATGCATCTAATTCAGATTAACTTTACAGCATTTCTAGAATAGACGCAAATCATCACTTTTTACATTAATGATATACATTTACAGAGAATAACTTCTTTGAATGAAATACAGTCTTTGTATGTATTTACATATTTCTGCAAAATCCTCAGTGTAAATTCAAGATTCCTGGTGAATGCAAGATTCAGAATTATGCCACTCACGTCATCTTGCTGCTGTTTTTATTAGAACTTACCCGTAACACTTGTGCATTTTAGTATAATTGTTTTCTGTCTTGTTTACAATTCTGTGGACTTACATCAAAGAACAGCTAACAGTTTATTAATGAAATTATGGGACAATTAACAACAAACTGCATTTTGGTTTATATCTCTGTATGGCTAAAGTGTTTGCAATTTTCAAGAATACTGTGTTTAGAGAATTTAAGTACTCTATGCAATTATAACTATTACCGTAGGGATGTACAAATACGTAACAGGAAAAGTACTTCTTTTAGGATGAAGGAAGTATGACAGTACTTACAAAACATTTATTTGAAGTCATACTAAAGAATAAAAATGAAGCAATACCAAACCATTAAAAGCCATCATCTGTACAATTGTCAAAACAGTTTTCTTACTCCTTCAGAACTATCAGTTGCATATATTACAAAGCAGTTACAACCTTGTAATGTTTAGAAATCTTAATCAAATGCTGAACACTCTGAAATGCAAAACAAATTGGTTCTCAAAACAATTTTAATGAAAGTTATTGTAATGGTCGTCTCCCTCCTCCCATCCCAATCAAGGACAAAAATTCTTGGTTTTGATCATGAACTATCTTTTAATTTTACAAGCTTTCAAAAATACGTTCTGATGGAAGTTTTGGGGTTTGGGTGGGTTGTTTATGTTTTTTTTTCCAAACAAGATGCCTCTCCAAATATTTTTCTATCGGGCATTCCATCAGTATCAAACTGTGCAGGCTAGTACAAAAAACGCACACAACGTGTTTTAAAAAGGCTTTTTGAACAGTATTTAGTAGTTAGCAGGCTGCTGGTGTCTTGGGAGAGGTCAAACGGCGTTGGGGAAGGGGAAAAAGGAGTTCGTTTTCCATTCCTGTGTGCATGCAACAAGCAGCAAAACACCAAAGTTACTCCAGAGTTAGCTTGGTATCAGCTCTGCTTTCTGTTAAAAAGGACATAATACAAATGGAGAATGGAAATTGTATCATAAATGTAGACACACAATTACATCAACATAATAATACAGCCTTACTGGTTTATTTCCTAACAATCTACACCGCATGTTCTGAAATTTGTTTTGAATATAAATCCAGTTTGGCCATAGTGCTTTTGTAGCCTATTCCAGATCTGCCTGTTCTATAGCTGTTTTAAGTGTTTAAATGCATAGACATGAAACATAGCAAGTACAGACAGAGACAAAATAAGCTCTGTGTAGGATATCTACTTAGTCAAATGCCAATGCATAAATCTTTATCAGCATGTTAACACTAACACAGAAGTTAGCAACTGTGCTTACACAACTCAGGCCAATATCACTACAAAAGAAAGCATGTAGAAAACTGTGTAGCTTTTATTATAAGACTCAATCCTAGGACAAGACACCATATGTCCCAAAATTCCACAGCCACTGACTTAATTCTGGAAATAACATTGTCGTACAAATCAGAGGCAAGAATAATTTATTAAAAACCAAAACAAAACACCTTCCAAAATACAGAGCAATGAAGGGAATAGAAATAATGCTAGAAGTTTCAGTTGCACAATGACTTAGCACCAAGTTCAGGGACAGGAGAAGAGACACCAGTGGGATGGGTTAGTCTTGGTGGCAGCACAGTCTTAGATAAGGAGATTGTGAAACCACACCCTATGCTAAAGAGCTGTAAGACAACCTGCATTTCCCCACAGGAGCTCAAGCAAATACAGCCACACAGCTCTGGATATACCATTTCCAAGGCAGGGCTGCATTTAATTCGCTACACTGCAAGTAGAACCTGGAACCATGACCAATATCATTTTGCTGCCCTTTCTTGTAGGGACCAGGCCTATTATCACCTCTTGTGTTCACATTTATCTTGTGAGGAAAATGTGAAACCTGTTCTCTGCTCAACAGGGTTGGGGATCTTGAACTGCCATTCAGGACTGACTGTTCAAAGGGCAAGAGGGGGCAGGCTGGTGCTACTCTCCAAAAGCAAACTTTACTGATAAGCATTCCAAACTGAAAAAAAAAAAAACCTCTCATGAGTAGCTGCACATGCAAGGGAAGCTATCTCAAGGCATTTGAAACAAAGGTGGCCACAAAACTTGGAAATTGCTGCTATAGAATCTGGCCACATCTCATCCTTGTATAGGACTTAAAATTCTGTAAAGCTGATGGTACACACTGTACCATACAGATGCAAGACAGCATATTTCTACATTTCAGTGTGCACAAATGAAATTTTTTTTTCAGAAGAGGCAGTAAAATTTACCCACTAAACAGCAGCTATTACACAACAAAAACCTAACAGAGATTAAGGCAAATTATCTACAATATGAATGCCATATGAGGAAAGTTTTAAAAACCACAGAACTTTTATTCAATTGATGCTACACACCTGCAAAAACCAAGTAAACTAACACTAATACTTGATTGTTGAAACCGTATGTTTTGAAGGAGCTTTTTTTCATTCCCTTCTGCTACATTATCCCAGAGAAAAACTGAATTTGTTGCTGGTATTTTTGCTTTACTTTTAAACATGTATCTAAAACAAAAGGGCAGTTACCCACCAGTAGGATGAAGCTTCTCCTTCAAAACTATTTCAGAAATGTTGTTTTTAATAACATGAAAGGACTAAAAATGAAAATAGTTATTTACACTGCTCTTTATACAGACTGATTCAGTATGACTTACTGTTTTGTTCATTTTCCTCTTAACACTGGCATAATAGACGAACCACAGAGCAAAACCAGAGGAGCTTATAGAAGTAAGTACTCATGCAATAAATGACATTGCACTTTAAAAATATGAGAGCTAAATGAAATGAAGATTCAGAGAAAAGACTATTTACTGAAAATCAGTCTCTCTACTACTTCACCTACCTGCTGGCAGATGATCCATTTAGTGAATTCTGCAGACTTGTATTGGCGGAACCTAGAGAGGCATTAAAAATTCCCTGCTGAGAACTACCATTCACTGGACTCCCATTACCTTTCAGTATACCAGTACACTTCCAGTTGTCCATGTAATTAGCTGCAAACACAGATATATAGAAACTGTTAGTTTCTCTTCTGAAGCTCAGCTTTCCCTACAAATATGTTTCAACTGCCCTACATCTGGTGTGAATCAGAACTGACCTGCAATACCAATATATAAATTCCAAACAGCTGAGGATCTGGCCCTTTAGCTGCCTGATATTCTCTGCCTGTCCATAATTTAAAACTCAGTTTCCACTATTACAATACTGAGGAACAAACAAGAATGTGTAAGGTAACTGCCAATAAGTTGTTGTTGTTGTGGGGATTTCGGTTTGTTTTTTGGTTTTTTTTTTTTTTGTTTGCTTGGGTGATGAAGGGGGTGCATGTATTCGTTTGTTTTCTCTTAAAAATGTAAACAGAAAAAAAGCCATTTGCCTGAACATTGTGACTGAATGTAGATTTTCTAGGTTTAGTAGCAGGAAAAGATCTATCTTACTTTTTAAAATGACAACTATATGTAGCTCTAGCCTGGTGAAACAATTTCAGGGTATGGTAACTATTCCCAGCAGCCTAAATCATGCAAGTATTTCAGCACAGAAATTATTTCTGAATTCTGTTTTTTTAAACAGAAATATAGAAAAAATATCTCTTTCACAAATCTAAAATGGACACTCACTCCAAAATTATATTTTGAGTAGAATTTCTCAAGTATATTCAGCAGATTACAAAGTTAATGTGTTTCAAGTGGGTGACCTTACCCTTCCAGAGCCTAACACAGCCATCATCACCAGAGGAGGCAAGCACCGTGCCTGTAATATTCCAGCTCACTCGCCACACCTGGGAGTTGTGATTATCAAACTGTGCCACAATATGAATTTCAAATTTTGTTAATCCTCCTGATGAAGTCAATTCTTTCCTGTTAAGAGAAAAGTGACAGTTCTGCACACAACTGTTCAAAGGTCTAGGCTTGAACATGATAAACTACATCTTTCTAATAACAACTGTTATTAGATTAGGTATTCAAACAAAATTATAGACTTGCTCACAATCTTATCACCTTAAAAATCAGGTTGTTAAAAACAATCCTGCATACATTATTACTTTCGCGTTGCAGAGACAATTTGAACAAGACTGTATAGTAAGCATCAGATCACACAAAATCATCTTCCTCTTAAGCTCACCTTAGAGGTTTTAGTGTGAAAATTCGTACGTCTTTGGTTGCTACAGCTAAGATGTGGAAGGATCTTCCCAGATTTGGAGCAAATGCAATATCATGTACAGGATCTGTGACTGTCATCAGAGCTTCTGCTTTTGCATATTTCCTGTACAGTGCAAGAAATTAACCTTTAATGCCATGAAAATTGCCAGTGATGCAAATTATATAAACCAGATATAGTGGAAACGGGAAAAAAGGTTAAGTATACACGATAAGACTTCCAAAAATAAATCTTTTTTTAACATAAATTTAGGCAATAATTTCAAGCAGATTTCTTCAGAAATTAAATCTATCAGATACAGTAGCCACTAAGTACAGTATGCTACAGTATTGTAAGTCATACAACAAAGCAAGAATTGCAGTACAAAGAACATTTTTGTCTGCAATTGGAAAAGGGAAATAAAAATAAATATTCCATGCACAAATCTAAAGGGAATTTGCATCTCAGTAACTCACTAAATTTTCCATGCTTTTAAGCAGACTGCTGTCTGCCTCCTCTGCTATATGACAAACACATAGTCCATTTTCTCCGTAAGTTACAGTAACTTTATTGTTAATGCATGGAGAGCACTGCCTGAAGCTGGGCATAAAATCCACAGAACACTCTGGCTCCTTTCCCACATCAGTCACTCCCAATCAAACACAATTCCTCTGTTATCATTTAACTGGAAGTGGTGGTGCACAAACTTACTAGCCTCTTCTGGTTCTGTGAACTCTTGACTATACAATCTGAACTTTGACAGACCATGAGCAATTCACAGCACTTTCTGTCATTGTAATTGTGCCTTTAAAATCATTGTAAGGTGGCTTTGAACAAAACAATGCCCGGTGCCACACAATTTAAATTTCAACTGTTAACTCCTTGTGCAAAATTAAACCTATAATTTAGTAGACACTGAAACAACAACTCTCCCTTTAAAATGCTGGTAAGAACACTGACATTTCTGCACTGACAGAATAAAATTATCAGTATAATTTCTGTTAACATCAGTTACCATTCTGAGGCCTCCCTCTCTTCTCCTACCCAATGGATCAGAGACAAAATTAAGGCATTATTATTTACTAGTCCACATCTAATAATAGGAATAAAAGGTCATATATTATAAACAACTTCATGATCCCACAAACATTATATATTGTTATTTAGCATACCTGGTATTTTCATTATATTCATAAATTTGAACCTTAGCCAGTATATTTGGACTGTTGTCATCACTTCCTACAGCAATCATTGGAGAATGTGCTCGAGAGCTAAAAGGTGAAAACAAATATTATTACATTTACATATTATATCTATCTAGATATGTAGATATATAATATTTATATATAGTATTTTCCACGGAAAGTACACCAAGACATTTGTTAAATTTCAAACATTACAAAACAACACCACAAAACATCACAAGGAAAAAAATCACAAATAAACAGGAGTTAAATGCTATTCACAGTTACCACTATCTTCACTCTGTTGTTTCAAAAGCCCACTTTATACACTCATTAAGGTGAAATCATTAGACAACATTATTTAGCAATTCAAGATGATGTTCTCAGAGAGCAGAATGGACTTTCTATAATAGACTGCATCTGCAGTCTAGTATTTGCCATAAGTTTCATGGCAGAGTCTGCATTCTTTGCAGTGCTTTTAATTATTGATTTAGTGATATTTTATTCAGGTTTTCGAAGATACAGCACATAAGCTAAACGTAGACGAATTCTAGTTTTTAAATCAACTTTTATCCTATCCCATGCATTAAAGTAAATTCCTGTATGCTGAACCTTCAGCACAGACTAGTGCTAATGCATAAAAGAGTAACTGGATCAGTAGGACACAACACTGTGTCCACAGGGAAAGCCATTAAGTGCTTCTGGACAAATAGAAATTAAAGCAGTTCAGCTTTGAATGGTTTTTCCCTTCCTGTTACAGTCATAAAGCAAATGTTTTAGTAACATACCTTGAAGGATTCCAAGAAATACAACTGCAGCTGAGCTTACATGAGATTTCATGCTGCAGTGACCACTGGCTGAGATTCATCACATCTGGAGCTTCATAGATCCTTACAACTCCATCTGCTGAACAGGTTGCTAACATAAGCCCCATGTGCTTGGGAGCGAACTTCACATCTGTAACAGATGTTCTACTGTCTACTAGAGTAGTCCTCTTGACCTGCAAAGAAATTTCCATCAATAATTTATTACCTAAGGAAGGCTAATCAAAGTCTGACAACATAATTTCAAAGGATTGCTTACATCTTCCACCAAAAAAATTCCCCCCTCAGCTCTTCTATTGTTTGAAAGATGAGCAAGAACAGCCAGTGTTGTTTCAAAATATCTCTTGTCAAAGAAAAACCCAACTTTAACTCTACTAGGTGGGAATTCATGTCTGCAAGTTGTTTGCCAGGGAACATTTATTATGAAACACCAATAATAGTGACACAAACTGTCCTGAATGTAGCCAGTTAGCTGTTTTCCTCAAATGTTTTAAAAATACTTACTTTGTGTTGGAATGTTGCCACAAATTAACAAAACATAACCAAAATCAGAAACTTTATAGCTACAGAAAAGAAGTCTCACCCAGTGACTCTGGCCTCGGAGTTTATCATTTGACTCTCCCACTATTTCTTCCCATACAGCTGCTGTTCTATCAAACGAGCAGGAAGCCAGGACCTGCCCAAATTCAGGATGGGCCCATGTCACACGCCACACTGATCCACTATGTGTCTGCAAGATAACATCAGAACACTGCAGAGAAGCAAACTTACTGTGTTAGGCCAAGGAAGCATATATTTTCATGACTTTCTGAAGAAGAGAATTCTAGGAAGTAGTAACACTCTGAAACCTATGTTCTTTTATACAAAATTACACAGCAGCTGTTGCAATTCTTTATTCCAACCATCACTGCAAAGTTGTTGCTCTAATTCAAAATGCAATTATTACAAGCATATTTCAAGGCATTATTTATTACTACTTTAAGTTCCAAACTATGATTCTGCTTTGATGCAAAAAGTAGAGTTTTGTTCTCAAATTTCAGCCATTACCATGTTCACTTCTAGCTTGCCTGTACTTTTCAAAAGCACTTGCAAAGCATTTTTAATCTTCCTTGTATTATGAAGTTCCTCTTTCATACCTAGTCAATATTCCTGTCTTAGATAAGGGGAATTCAAAAGCCTCCCTTGCATTGCCATTTACAGGAATGAATGCACTGTGGTCCTATTAAACATAAGTTTAAGAACAAATCAGAAGCTGAATGCACTAATTATCCAGATGAAGCAGAGCCTCTATATGACACAGTTCTCAGAAAGGTTTTGGAGAACAAAAAGCAGAGGTCAGATGATGTAACATTTAACAGCCAGACATCTTCCATTTAATTTTCCCCCCTTTTATTTTTTTTTAAGTGTTACTATATGCAAAAGGAAATATTGAATTAAAAATTAAGGTACTGTTTTCTATTCCTTGAACACCAGTCACTGATAATGTTTACTGATACTAGTCTGCCAACATAAGTAGGTACTAACAAGAGCAGACTGCATGTTAGCACCTGCTTTAAGTGAGAGGCACTAGAGATGTTTCATAAAAGCAAAGAAAAAGTATTTCACACAAGACAGACAGAATCTACATCAAACCAAAAGCATTTCTGCTCTAAAATTCAGCAGAAATGAAGCATGTTTCTCCAAAAACAAAGGAGAAATGATGATTACGTCTGTGTAATTTTTACAAATACAAACCTTCCAGCTGGCAGTGCAATGCCAATCTCCATTTTCACTTTTGTCCCAGACCTATTGAGAAATCAAAATACAATCATACAATTTATAAATAAACCTTACTGACTTTACTTTAAAAGATACTTTTACTTTAAAAGATACTTTAAAAGTATATATATATATAAAACAAAAACATACACACACATCCCCACTAAACATTTTCATTCAGGATACTGTATCTGGTTCAGTACAAAATTGCACTTTACTCCACCATGAAACTATCCTTACTACAAGCAGGGAGAAGAGGCTGCAAAACCCACTGTTGTATGACTTCTAGATCTTTTTAAACAGTAAATTACATAGAAGATAAATTATTACAATGCCCAATAGTTCATTCACTTTGTTCCAAGAGTACACCATTCTGTTTCATTCTAGAGCCCCCAGCATCCTCACGTGCTCAGCTCTGGTTGGGTCCCAGCACTCAGCCCAAAAGCAGAGTAGGACAGTAAAATATACATCAGGGTACTGGGGGAACAGATCTTGTTTCTTTTTATGAGATTTCTGCCTTGATTTTTAACCACATGCAAGTCACTGAACCTTCCCCTCTCTTGATTTCCCACACATTTTTATACTTAAGAGTTTTTTACTGAAAAATTATGTAGAAAGTCATGAACATAACCAAATGAAAGACACCACCTGACACTCACTCCTACTTGTCACTCATTCACTTTAAAGCTGTACTGAAAGTCACTTCAAGCCTGCCACTCTGGCTCTCTAACACAACCTGGGTCATGTTGTTCCTCTGGTTGGAGGAAAACTTCTGAACAGTCTCATAAAAGATTCAGTTATGACTGGAAAGTAACATTACACTGCTAAAGAGCAGTTTCTGTGTTCAGCCTACCTCCTGGCACCTTTTTTAAGAACTGCACACCCTAGGTAGTCAGTCCAAATCAAAGATCCCCATGGATTTGGCTTACTTTCTGAGGGAGACCATTTTATTGTGGTTTGTTATTTGCTTTTTAGTCTGTGGTCAGGGAGATGGGGCTGCTTCCTTGTTTTTAAGTCTAATCTACACATGAAACAGCTTTCTACAAAAAAAGTTACTTTCTCAATCATTTATCTGGATTTAATAACAAACATGTCTGCTCTCTGCAAATTAGATTTCTTAAATCTATCCACGTGACTCCCGAATATTTGCCCATCTTCTCACTATACACAAAAAAAAAAAGAAAAAAAGCAATCAACTTTTCGTTTAAGTAAACATAAAATGCTACTTTATTTCCTCTAAAGGTCCGTAAAAATTAAGGCTTCTGGTATTCTACACTTTCCCCAGTCGGCCAGGGCACACACGGAACCCTCCGGCTTTTTGCTTACTGGCACTTCACCGTCTTCCCATAATAACTACAGATTATTGGCACTACATTACGAAACAATAGTGTTCTTCCTAAGCATTCTTTAACAAACACACATTTTCAGCTGAATAAACTCAACAAGCGGCACGGCTGCAGGCACAGCAGCCGGGAATGCTTTCCCTGCCGCAGCACTGGGTCGGAAGCGGAGCTCCCGTGTTTACACACGCGTTAGCGTACACACAAACACAACGTGCACCGGGCGCTAAAGCCTCCCGCCCCCACGGCCCGACACCGCACCGCGACCTCCCGCGGACCGAGCCCTCGGCTGCGCCGAGCCCGGCCCCAGCCGCAGCGCGGTAGGCCGCGCACGCCCGGTGCCGCGACACACGCCCAGCACCAGGCCCGGCGGCTCCCCGCTCACCTTGACGCTCTGGTCGCTGGAGCAGGTGGCCATGCGGCGCCCGTGGAAGTCGAAGGACACATCGTGGATGAGGTCGCGGTGATCCGCGGCGATGCTGCGCGCCACGAACATCCCGCCGCGGCCGCCACGCGCGCGCGCGCCTCACGCGGCGGGGCGGGGCGGGGCAGGGGGCGGGGCCGCGGCCGCGCGCGCAGCCGCCAGAGCCCGTCGCGCGCGCAGGGGGCTGCTCCGCGCGTGCGCGCTCCTTCCCACGGCCGGGAAAGGCGGGGCCGGGAAAGGCGGGGCCGGGCTGGGAGGGGAGCCGAGCCGGGAGCCGAGACGCGCCGGCCGCTGAGGGTCGGGAAATTACCCTCCTGCCGCGCCTGACTGCGGCATGTGCCCTCGCGAAGCGACAGGACGAGAGGATGTAACCTCAAGCTGCACCAAGGGAGGTTTAGGTTGGACATTAGGAGGAATTTCTTCTCAGGAAAGGTGATTAGGTGTTGAAGCGGGCTGGCCAGAGGGATGGTGGAGTCACCGTCCCTGGAGGTGTTTAAGGAAGGACTGGAGGTGGCACTTGGTGACACGGTGATGTTCGGTCTCGATGATCTCGGAGGTCTTTTCCGACCGAACTGGTTCTGGGATTGTGTGTGGTTGCTGTGCCCGCAGCGCCGTGTGTGCGGCGCCCTTGGAGCGCGCCGAAACCGCGTTCCATAGCGGATCCGAAAAGCTGCGGAGGTCGCTGTGATAGTGCAGATCAATAAACAAGCACTCAGCGCGGCGGTGTACTGCATTTGCTACCTGCGATGTACTGCATTTGCTTCGTTAATGATTTACTCTATTAATGAGCCCTGTCAGATGAGCCTTGTGGTGCGAAAGAATGTGTGTCGGGGAAAGATTTAGGAGGATGAAGTGCATGACCGACAGTGCAGGCGGGGGAGGAATCCACGGACAGGTTGAGAAACTCCTATGAGGAAAGGCTAAGAAAATTGAGATTGTTCAGTTTGGGAAAGAGATGGCTGAGACCTAATTGTGGCCTTCTAGCACCTGAAGGGAGCCTACAAGAAAGACATTTTTTACAAGGGTGTGTAGTGACAGAAGAAGGGGAATGGATTCAAACTGAGAATAGGTTCAGATTAGATATTAGGAATAAATTCTTTACTGTGAGGGTGGTGAGACACGGAAACAGGTTGCCCAGAGAAGCTGTAGATTCCCCATCCCTGGAAATGTTCAAGACCAGGCTGGATGGGACACTGGGCAAGTGGGTCTAGGAAAGATGTCCCTGTCCATGGCAGGGGGGTTGCAAGTAGATGGTCTTTAAGGTCCTTTCCAACCCAGGCTATCCAATGATTCAAAGTGAGACACGGTGGGTGTTGGATAAGATCCAGACTACGAAGTAGAAGGAGCAGAATAGAACCTGGCATGTGGTAGAAAGCACATCACGAGTGACCGAGCTCTGGGCGGGAGCTATAGACCAGTAATGACTGCTCTGTAGTCAGAGGGCTGCGCAAAATAAATGAACGGCAGCAGATGGAGACTCTTGAGGGCTCAATACTTTCACCCCTGACCTACAACCTCTCAAGGAGCTCCTCACTAGAAGAAGCACTTTCTTCCAGTTTGTATCCTGCAGTGTCCTCTCACAAACTGGGTCATGCAGCTCACGTGCCAATACCTTTTAAATACCATTCATTTGTTGTATCACTGAGCACAAGACTGTTACAGCATCTTGTTTTTAAGGAATGTTTCATCTGCAAACTGTGTTATTTACTGACTATTCTGAAGATAACTACAATAGTGGACAAGTATTAGCAAAGAGAAAATAATTCATGCACTGTATTCCAAATAGCAATAATGCAGTCAGTAGATTGAAGAGGAAAAAATTATTATTGTGGCAATAAACACCAAAAGCAAATACATATATATTTAACTGGTTTATATTTCAGGACCAAATCAGTACTGAAGTCATCAGAACACCTCCAATGCCTCAAAGCTATGATCCAGTTTTCCAGTCATATATTGAGTGAAAAAAGGAAAGGATGAAATTCCCTGATACCAGATATTTTCAAATTCTCTGGATTCAAGTCAGATTCAGACCTTTTCTAGAAGATTTTTGGTAACTGCAGCTTTAACAGAAAACTAGTCAAAACAGAAAACTAGTTTTGACATTTTCAAAAAGACTTTTGCTACTATCTCATTTAAAATTTTCAAGTTCATGGCAATGAGAAGTCAATTTCTTTCCACTCAGTGAATAGAATTTGTTCAGAGATGTCCAAATTCTTCACAGAATTATAAAGAAACTGTTATGTGCTTGTGAAATAAACCTGACAGTTTGATATTTAATGTATTTATTTTTACAAACTGCAAGCTGCATTCAGTAGTGACTGATGGAGGTGCTGTTATCACATGCCAGAGGGATCCTTTCACTCTTTCTGCATAACCTGCATGCAAAATACGTGAGTATTTAGCACCCTAATGCATGAGTGTCATTTCAGCCTTATATTACAAGTAGATATGGTGGTACCCAAATGTGATAAGGAATTATAATAGATAGAGGAATAATAAATTAAGATAAATTACAATAAACTTGGACTTGGAGGTACACCATGGCTTTAAAATGCTAGAATTCAATTATTTTAGTAATACTTGGCAAGGAAAACTTAACATGTTGAAAAATATATTTTTGCCCAAGTACAGAAAATATGATAAAAAATGCTTTCAATTACAGAGGGTCAAAAATGTGGAAGAATTCGGAAGGAAAATCACCAGCTGGTTTTACATTCTTGTCCAAGTTGGCCAATGATAGTTTTTAAATTATATTTTTAAATTACTACAGAACTAAATCTCAATGGATAACAACAGCTGGCACTGAAAAGAGGAATTTGTAAGAAAATTGACAAGAAAATTTAGCTACATAAGCTTTACCTGTCTATATTAGTGGATAAATTTAGTTGGCATTTATAAAGAAGAGAAAACTTGTAAAGCATTTTAAAAAATGAGAAGTCAATGAAAGGAAGAGGTTAATAATTTCTCATTTCTGAAGATGAGCTGGTATTACACAATTCCTCTCCTAGAGGGAGCCTCACTCTGGGCTCTAGGGCTATAGTACAAATACTCTTTTTTTTCCCCTGCAACCACATGTAATCACTTTGGAAGTTGAAATTTCAGTATTTTCTAAACAATGGCTAAATTTTAAGTAATGCAATAGAAGAAGCAAGAAAATGTGATTGTGACTGTTTCAGTGCTGTAATTAGAGAGGTAGTAATTTTTTCATGCTATTCCCATATGTAAGAAAAACAAACAAAAAAAAAATCAAAAACCCCAAAACAAATAGTACTAATGCATGTATTTAGATTGCTAAGGAGAAAGACTTTTTTTTTTTTTAATCTTTCAGCATATTAGAAACATGTACTTTGAAACTTCAGTTATTGCTTCATTCAAGCAGCTGGAGAGACAGTGCCTAATAAAAACATTAAAGCTGACTTAAAAGTTCTTTAGTCTGTGACAGTGTATCTGAACGGTCGATTTTTTTAGCTATTTGGGGAAATGTCTTTTACTGTAAACCACTGACTATGTTTATAAAAAACTGCTTTTTTTTTCAGAACAATTGTTTCCAGTCAGTGATTCAGCTGTCAAAACCCAATTCTTTTGCAATTTTAGTAATGTAATGGTTTTGTTGAGACTTGAATACGTTTCAACTAGTGAATGAGTATCTTTCACCTGCTCAAATGTAGTTTATTTCTTCAGCCAGTAATAATAGTATAGTTGCAGCAGGGCAAAACTGTCAGATTCACAAATAATTAGCATCAGTCATTTTCATTTGAACAATATATAAATATGTAAATGTATCGCAAAGGCACATTTTAACCTAAAATATTTGTTTTCTCTGACAAGACACAAAAATTGTACACTTCAAGTCAAGATTAGGCTTTATTTCTAACATTTTAGTTTGGTTGGTAAGCAAAAAAAAAAAAAGAAAACCAAACCCAAACAACATTTTTTTTTAAATACATGTACACATACACAAATATTTGTCCATTTTTAAATACAACCAGCCCCTGACCTCATTCTCTAGATTCAAAGCAAATTATGTCAGTTTAGATTTATTTAGAAACTGGGTCCAAAATCATCACTTACTTTAAAAAATCCAGGAAACATGGATGATTGTCATCCCAGAACCTTAGTTTATTGGGGTGTCTGGTTTTAGTCAGTACCCAGGAATGAGATAAATACATTTACCTCATGTAAACAATTGTATCAGCTGTTTTCAGTTAGTAGAAAGACTGACACAGAATACAGGTTCAACAGAGGAAACACTTCATAGTGAAACATCAGAATTAGCAAAGGGATGAGAGGACAAGATACAGCCTTTGTTAAGGCAAGCAGTCATTAAATAGACTGCCAGTTAGGATAGAAGGCATCCAGTCTAATGCAGAGGCACTCACATTTTCTGGGGAAATGAAACAACACTTGTTTAAAATTTTTAAATGACCAGAGTATCTCTCGCATTAAAAGTAAAACAAAATTTGTTGAATAAGATCAAATCTCTCTGGAAGTCTCAGGAAGATTTCAAATGTTACCAAAAATTTGCTATAAAAGCTAACATGCTTCATCAAAAGAGGGTTTTTCCAATGATGTAACGTGAACACAAGTTATCTTGGACCACAGAAGTCTTGACATCCAGGGCAGTAGGGTAAATCAGGTGGAAATAGTATGAACAGTATGTGAGTGTTTTCCTTTTGCTTCCTCACCTAGGTCTAATATAAATCTTTGTTATGAATAAATACTTCAATTTCTTTTTATCTTAATCTAGGTGAAATTAATAACAAATTTAATACTACTGCCTAGTGAGACATTCCCCTTCGAATGGTATAACAAATCCAGAGAGCAAGACACTTAGTGCTGTAAAGTTGCAGTAGCTCCCTACTGCATTTCCAGAGTATCCAGAGGGTTGTAAAGTTGGTGCACAAAGGGACAGTCCCCACTGCACAGCAGTGGTTGGCAGCTACCATTGCCAGGTCAGAGGGGCACAAGCATCTGCTGCTGATGGTAACCAGAACATTTCCTGCCACATAGCAAGATAATGGGAAGCATGCTGGAACTCAGGGAAACCACAGGAAGTTTGCAGGTTCCAGTTAGCTGAGGCATGAATCAGGATTCAACTACCAGCTAACCTTGAAGACTTCCTCTTATAGTGGAATAGTAAGGAAAGACATTCTGTTTGTGGTGATGGTGTGCATGAGGTGAAAAAGACAGTTGTATTTTAACATTATTATTTGCATAATGATGTGCAGAGGAAGATCACACAACTATGACAATTCTGGTACATATTTTTGAACATTTTGATTCAGTATTATACCTTGATTAAATTAAATTGAACCACAGCACAGAAGAAGTAAAAGCATCTATAATAAGGTTACTTTTTCATTTTTGACACAGTAGGCCAATTTTGTTCTCAATTTGACTTTATAAAACCGCATAACTTAATTTACTTCTGCTGGATGTCCAGTGTAAGTGTATTAGCATTGGTAGAGATATTCTCATTCAAAAGAACTTTAACTGGCATTGCTTTGAATTAAAAAAAAAATACAGTTAGTACTTTCCTTTTCTCCCATTTGACTTCCTTCTTCAAGTAAAAGATGCTTTTGCTTGTAGACAGAGGTCTTATAAAATGCAAAGGCCTACCAAAGAGGAAGTAAATAATGAACTGTACTCATTAAGAATGTTTGTAACAGCATGGGATAGAGGGTGAGGAAGCCTGCTTGAAATGGCTACCACTGTTAACATGCTTCAGTCATGTCTGCACTAGAAGCTGGTCTGTTACAGGCAGTCATGGATTATCGTGCCAACAGCAAGCAGCTTTCAGCGGAGTTAAAGGTTCCATTCCTGACAACCTTTTAAAAATATTATTTTTGGCAAGGAAGACCTGCCTGACCCTGTGAAATCCACACAGTTTTTTGTACCATGTTTTCCTTAACTTAAAAACTGGATTCACAACAATTAATAATATTTCAGAGAGTAAAATGATAGCTATTATTATATGTCCTGGATTAAGGCAATGTAGAAATAAAAATTGGTGTTATTGAGCAATTAGTTTTGGGGGAAAAATCTGGTAAACCCAATCATTTAGGAGTTTGCTTAGCTTCAAGAATCTGAGGCTTAAAACTTGGAAAGTTTGAAAATGTTAGCAAGTGGTCTTGTATGTGTAACAAAAGTGTCATACAAACTGGAAATCTAAAGGTGGATGTTTCAGAGGAAAGCACCCATAATCACAGCAGTGTGTGAAAGATGTGGGTTGAATTCCTGTTCAGAAAAAAAGAATACCAGCAATTACTGATAGAGTAAGACAAATTAAGGGGATTACTTACCAGGCATGACTGGCCTATCATGGCAAGAAATTAATAGCAAAATATTATTTTGTGGGCAAAAATGAGGGTAAAGTCTCCAAGACTTTATGTGAGTAACCTGAAAGTAAAACAGGCACTTAAAGCAGAATAGTTTGTATCACCCTGCTTTGTTGCTGCTGCAGAGTTCCACTTAAAACCTGTTATTTGCTAGGAACTCAATAGAATGTCCCAAACTGAATTTAAAACTTACTTTTTTATCTAAATAAAAACGACTATTAGAAAAATGCAAGAAAAAAAAGATAAGCTCCAATTCTATAAAATTATGTTTTACCACTTAATGTAAAAAATATTACAGAAAGACAAAGTAAGCAAAATTAGTCTTAGAAACGATGGTCAAGCAAAGCAGTTAGTCAGTCATGATCAAGTATATCTGTGGCAGCACATAAAGTTGAGTTAAGGAGAAACAGAAGTGGTGTTATATGTAAGTAAGTGGCTTATGGATGGGAAACTATTCTGAATCATATGAATGTGCAAAGAAATGTAAGGGAAAATTGGAACGACAAGTTGACAAGCAACATAACTGACAGCTAGGAAGGGAATACTGATGGCTTCATAACAGATGAATATGAAGGTTGATCTCAGATTGTATAATTACATCAGAGCTATCTTTAAACTAGTGGTCTTAAGTTGGGAAATAGAAACAGCTTGTAGGAGAAAAAGTAGAAAATAGCTGGCCCTGAGAGTTTTCACAGTAAGAACAGACAGCAAAGTCTAAACTTAGCAGCGGTGGCTTTCCTCCGTCTGTTCCAGAGTGTGGAAAGAAACATCAGGAGCAGAAAACAGGGTATAAATGCTGACAAAGTTACCAGTTAAATCATTTTTGCAGACTAGAATTATGATGGAATATCAAATGCATTATTATAGCTGTTGCTTACAGAATGGTTGTGTATGCTTGTTTATGGGCTGAGGAAGCCTTTAATGCCTTTTCTGTTGGGCGCTAACACAAATCTTTCACTACCTTATAAAAAGATTTCCCAGCACCAGTTACCACAGTAATATTTAATGATTTGGACAGTGAGATCAGGCAGAGTTTGGTGAGCTGGGTTTGAAGGACTTCTGCCTTCTAAATTCCATAGCCTCTCAGTGACCTTAGAGATGAGCCAACTCCCATTTCCTTCAGCAGTTTGCTCATAAAGGGGTAGAGCAGTGCTGAGGGAAGGAGCATGTGCTGCAGCCCTTCCTCTTCAGCCTCTCACCATGGATGGAGCTGCAGGATGGCAGTCCTCCTGCTCTGTGGGGATAGAGGCAGAGGCACAGCTGTGGTGGGCCACAGAAAGCAGGGCTGCACCACAGTACACATAGTGTTTGATGCCAGACACACATCATGATGCCATCCATTCTGAATGTGACAATTTCTTTTACTACAGGTATATCCTCAGAATATTTTTTCCTTTATTTGGAGTTTTTCATTCTCACATATTTGAAGTGAGCATACAACCTGATGTGATCTGCTTAATAGATTGGAAAATTTTAAGTAGCTGGTTCCTGGAGCTGACTCAAGGCTTCTCCACGTACAGGAAAATTTGAATTTTACAGCAGTACTAGACTCTACAGAAAGAACGTGAAGGTTGTAGAAGGTGGATGTGCATGAAGAAGAGCATGGAGGAAAGAGGAGAGGGAGGTGTAGGGAGATCCATTGTCAAGACCATTCAGCAAGGTTTTGGATGACCAGGAATAGAATTAAGATGCCTACTTCATCAGTCACTGGATCCCAGCTCTCCAGTCTCTAGTTTCAGGAGATTGTTCCTCTCCTTGCCCACACTCCTTACCTCTCAAGCAGCAAACATCTCATCATTTACACCTCCTCCACTGCTTCCAGGGCTCAGCTGCTCTGGCAAAGGAAGGGGCAGAAATAGGATTGGCTCAGAAGTCAGGTTTGCTACTGCTGCTGATGCATACTCACTCTTAGAGTGAGTATAAAACACATGCATACAATGTAACACATATATCCTTACAGTATAAAAGTATAAATTACCTAGGCTGAGCCAGTTTGCTGTCAGAAGGTAGAGATCAGTTGCTCACATCATATGAACAGCTCAAATGCATGGTCTTCCACAGGAGAAAGGCCTTGGCAGAGGAAAGAGCAGAACTTGACTGCTCTTTATTGGGGCCCTTGTGCCACCCTGAACAGCTGCATCCATAGGCAACCTGCCTACATTGCCTATTCCTGCAGCTGGCCCTGCTGCTTTCCATTCAAATAAAATAAAAATTCTACATTTATAATGGAAACCTCAGTAATAATTTTCTTTAAGAATTTATTTTCCATTTGGAAAAAGAATATTTATATTAGGGCATAATATCCAAATATTTGTCTGACAGCAGTCTGAATTTATAATGCAGCAGAGATGGTACAATGCAGTTTGAAGGATGATAACAACACAGTGAAGTATTTACTATGGAAGTAACTTGCTTATTACTCATTACATGATGGATACTTTTGTTGTTGGTAAGTGTAACAAACATACTTCATTAAAATGCTATTTAGCTATAATAGGCTAAAGAGCTTTTGAAATCAGCGTTTTAGGAAAACCACATATTCCCCAAACACAACAGGATTACCCATTCTAAAAAAAAAATTACTTAAGCAGCTGTACAGAACATTAACATATCTTTGCATCTACAAGAACAGCAGCTTAACAAACTCAGAGTCCATCCCAAAACCAGCCTTATACTTCTGTCATCCAGCAAAATAATAATTCTTTTTGTGGATCTAAAAGAAGATGCATAAGAAATAAGGACTTATTATGTGCTCTGGGGGTAACAGGAATCTCAGCTAGGGCAAGTGTCAGTACCCACAGGCAGCTTCAGATTTCAAGGAATATTTCTGAAAGGGCATAGCCAAGATTTTCAAACTGTTAGATGATACTTCAGTCTCTTCTTATGGAGAATAAACCCCATCTCTCTATCTCAGATTTCAAATTAAATTTCTGCAAGGTGTATGGGGAGATCTCCCCATACACCTTGCAGATCTCCCCATACCTTATAGATATAGAATCAATAGATATAGAACCACATATTTAGGGATGTCATATGCTAGATATAGCTTATATATAATCATGAGGCATAACAAGACAGTAAATTTAACTAAGGAACAGTCTGGGAATATAGTCCAAATAATATATATTAGCAAATTTTAAATGGGCAGTGCTAGAGTAATTTTCTGCTTTGACCACCATTAGAAGAAGCTAAACATATTTGTCTAGGGAGGTTTCAGACTCCAGTAGAGACAACACCAAAAGGCTCCCTAGAGATGTGCTAAGCACTCCTCCCTCTGACATTTCTAAAAGGAAATGTGATTAATTTATTCTGACAATAATAATAGTTCATTGTTTCCAAAGCATTTGAAACATCTGGATTAAGAACATGTAATGAAATCCCAGACCAAATTCCAGGGGAAGCATACTTGAATTTCTGGAAGACACATGACTACAAAAGCTAATTTCCCATTCACTGTAAATTTTGAAAATATTTTGTTGTGCTCAATTGTGCTCTCCTCTGCCCATGAAATTCTCACTAGCAAAAATGCTGCTTTACTGTCAGATGTGAGGGTGCACTCCCTTTAAAGAGAAAAGGTACTGTGACTAACCACCAACCACTTTATTCATCTTATGTCTTAACTCAGCAATGCTGTTAGCTCAGAATCATAACAAGGAGAGCTTCCCAACAGGAACTGCTATGAGGACAGATTATTCATGGGAATCATTAGAAGCAGCAAAGAATTTATATAATTTTTAAATGTTATTGTGCAAACTGTGTGGTCATAGTTTACACTAACATATTTTTAATTAAATTATTTCTAAATCTTGAAGTTTCACTGTTGCAAGAGAAGAATCAAGTCTGCATGTTAAGTCTCTTTTCTACAGTCTTGTACAAATTAGCATGGTAAGTTTGCCTTACAGGAATAAAAGATTTTTGTGTTGTGACAGAAATTTAAACTGAAAACTCAAGGTGCATGCCAAAGCAAACACAGCCCAAATCTGAGAGAGCAGCCACCATATGAACATGCTGAAAAAATACTTGAGTATTTTAAGAAATGTTCACATTGTGCCGTAGGATTAATGGCACTTTGAACATTCCCACACAGCTCTATTGTGGAGGTGTACTAGCAACTGCTGTACAGGGGATGCTCCTTTCAACCAAGGTCAAGTAATTGCCAGCAACTGCTTTCTGCCCAAGGTAACCCATTGCTACATTGTGGAGGAAAAAGTGTATGCCTAAAAGACATAATTTTTACCCACACAGCTTTTTCAGTATTTCCCCCACCATTACGCTTTTGAACAAGATGAAAGACAACTATTTCAGATGTATTCAGATGTATGTATCATTGGTGAGTGGCTTATGTACCATCCCTAAGTGCTGAGCATCTCTTCTGAGCCCCTGCCCTTGAGATATCTGAAATACAAAGAAAATACCCAGTACATTGAAGCGTTCTGTGGGAGGACAGCAGCAGCAGATGATATTTATATACACAAGTATTATGCACAAAGTATAAGCATACAAATAGAACACTGAACAGTGTACAGAGACTACTTCACCACCATCTGCTGACTTGCACAGATTAGTGAAAGCAAAAATATTATTTCAATTTCCCCCCCAATAATGCTATATTCTGATGAAAGAAGTAAACTTCCAAGAGTTAATCATGTGGTTATCTGCATGATGATTAAAAGTATCTGCCTTGCTTCTTATAGAAATATTTTTAAATTATCAAGAAAAATGTAATTCAGCACTTGATAATTTTAGCTAAATTAATTTCTGTCACATTGTGTTAGAATGGTAGATTTAAAGATATACATCTATGAAATTCCCATTAGAAAAACAATTGTAAAAAAGGCTGTTCATATAAGTTTCCAGTTAGAGTAAGCAGAGGGCTATAACTTGCAGCATAGATTTCATTAATCAGATTAATTATTAAATCTATTAATGACTCACTCCTCTGTGTGAACAAAGCACCCCCACTTCTTCCTCTCTCAGGAAAGTGAGAGGTAAAAGAAAGAGAAGGGGAAGTTTTAATGTCACCCTGAAAAGCATATATATTTATGTTTTAGAAATATAATCCTTGCATTATTTCATTGGAACCTCCTGTCCAAAGATATTCAGGATTTATTCCACTTGCTGTAACAGAATTGTGTAAATTCAATAATAATATTGTACACTCTTCATGCATATTTGACAGTAGAATTAGCTGTAATGACTGATGCAGTCACCTCCTTCAGTTGTCTGCCTCATGCTGTTTTCCAAGGTTGCTGAAACTCTGGAAATTAGGTGAGAGTTATCCTTACCACTTTTTCTGAGACAAAGAAATACTGTCATCACACGATTTGTGATATTCCCCAGAGAAAACCCCAGGACAAAGACCATGCATATGGCAGAGTTTCACAAATAATACATCCCACTTCTCATTCACCATTGCTGCTGGCATATTGTTCCTTGTATGACATTTACCAGCCAAAATATATTCTGAATCTAGAAATTAGATTGTGCATTTATAACTTCTGATAAGAGTATCCATAAGGTATTACCAATGTGTTGAGAAGCAATGGGAAATCTGGACTGTTCTGAATATGATATACATGTTAATGTAACAACTTAGGGAATGCAGATATAGACTTATCACAGTTGTATCTCCTAATCCCCTCCCCACAGTATCATTTTCAGGAATCTAGTCACCAGATTCAATTAAATGTTCTTTCTTAAGTAAGAAAAACAAAAGGGAAAACTGAGGTGGTCTTTGATGAGCATTAAACAAATAAAAAACTCCAAACATCTTTGTTTTTACTCTGCACCTTACCTTTCCTGCTCAGTGCTTCAGAGGGGGCTAGTATGAAGAAAGCAGCCATCTTGGACAATGAAAATTAATTTCAAGTGAATAGAGCTTCCAAAATTAGTGTAAGAGAATGGGAGCTAGAAGCTACCTGAGATGTTGAAGTGACCATGTGGGATATTTCTTGACGAATCCAATCTTTATAACATACTTTGTTTCTTTATATCTTTGTAACATTTTTTCCTTACTGCAAATCTGTGTTAGAAAGTCTGCCACTAAAGAACTTGCAGAGGTCTGCTTAAGGAGGGGTACCATACAGTTTTTAAAAAGAAAATAGTGTCTTTTAGTGATGTCTCTTTGTACGCAGTAAGAGAATAGGAGAAAAAAAAAAATTAAAATGCATAACATGTAAAAGATCCAGAGAGTTTCATATACCTGTTTTGATACTGGACACGTTCTGCACAAGGGCACTTTTCTCCCTGGGTTGTTAATTCCAGTAAGTAGTCATGTCATGACTTGAACTGCTGGAACTGTTCCACTGGCTAAAATAAGATGTTAAAGACCTTGACAATATTCCAATTGGAAAACGTGTGTTATGGATCCTTCTTTGAGTACATTACATTCAGTTTTTCTTTTCTTTGAGAAAACAAACAAATTGGCTTAGCAGTTATAGCCCATTTGTATGCCACAAGGGTATGAATTAGAGGTTTGAAATGTCTGGACCAAAGGAAACATAGCATACATTTAAAAGCTCTATTATACTGGTTATGCAAAACAGATTTTTATGACTCCTTACTTTAGTAGATTAATTTCAAAGACATTTGTATAAGAGACATTATCAAATTAAAAAGGGAAAGGTAAATTTTACATGCACTACTAATTTGTTTTCGTTAGGAAATCATACTGCCTGAAAAATTAACAATTTCTTTATGGCTCTTTGCCACCTACAGGCAAAATCTATTTTCCTCCTTGCTTTTTGATTTACTTTGGAGGTGAAAAGAAAGGTGCATTGATTATTGCAGTCCTGCCTTGCCAAGTAAGTGCAGCAATGATGCAAATTCTGCTGTAGTGTTCCATGGCTCTTAGAAGATCCAGTGCCCAAATTTCCACAGTGACACAAGTGTGAACACCTTGCTCTCTATAACACACCGAAGGACATCTCAGCAGGCAAAACGAGCCACACACTCATGGAACTTTGCCATCAAAACAGTGACTCAGAGAATGTGGCTCCTTCAGGGCTGCTCATTATCTCAAGAGGACAAGCTTCTACGGGAAATTGTATGAAATTCGATATATTAACGTCAACTTAAAAACAAGCAAAGATATCACAAATCCTGTACAGACCTACCTCTGCTATCACAGGAAAGACAGAAGTAATTATTGTAATAAATGCTAAAGGCTCACCACCACATAGTAAATTTTAGTATCTATGAAGCTGGTAACAATAAGATATTTTAAATCCCTATTACAGTGAGTAGTACAAGAAAATCCTTTCCTGTTATTGGCACATCAGGTTGTCTAATGCAGAAGCATAAATTACAAATATGGATTACAATCTGAAGACTCTTATTTTGAACAATTGGGGCAAAAAAAAAAATCAAAAACAATTCAGAGATTGTTAGACCCATTACAATAATCACAATTGCTTTGTTCTGATGCTGGGAAATCCAAAGGAAAACCGAAGGAAAACCGGAACATAAAACTGAGAATACAAATTTATAATAGAAACATTTACTGTTACTCCTCAGGAGAGAATCTTCTTCTGCTAAATCAGTATTTTCTTACCAGAACTTCTCCTAGCAAACAACAGTGGTCTGGTGCATCACAATCTTTCCTGCAGTAATTCAGAAAATTACCTTAATTTTGTAATTTGGAAGATAAGCTTGAATATAGATGAAGATACATATAATCAAGCATGGAAACCACTAAAATACATAATCTGTGCTAAAAACAAGTTACAAGATCATGATACTATGACTTCACAATTGTAAAAGAACTTGAATGGGAGTCTCACTGGTCAGCATGAAGAACTACTCCAGAACTGTTTCAGAACTGCTCGTTAACCATTATGCCATCATATAAAGTAATGCTTTGAAATAATAACTGTGAGATTAGAAATGGTCTAAGCAAGGAACAGCCCTATTCAGTCTGTGAGGCAATTTTAAAGTCTAATAAATCCATGATCTTCAAACAAACTTTAAAATATGAAAACTATGTCAGCTATAAGCGGTTACTATAGACACCATTTCTAGCAAAAATTGACCTTCTGCAAGGACCATGGAATGACACTAAGCCACACTCACTGAATTAAGAGTTTCTAACCTGCAAATGATGATTTTAATAAATGTAGCTGGGGTGAAAAGAAAAGAGAGACAGAAAGTCAAGTAATGTACACAAACCATCCCCAGCAAGCAAGATCGTCTCTATAAGAGAGAAAAATAATAACTCAGAGTCATCTTTCTCTTGGCAACTGGCTCTTTTCTTCTTCCCGTAGCTGTACCCAACACCCCCTGCATTGACTCATAGGCATTACGCTTTGTGGCTGACTGCACATCCCAGCTTAGGTTGCTGGAAGGGCTGTTTCACAAAGCCACAGCAGAGCCTAAAGTTGTTCTATCCCTCAGACATCCTGGCTGGCTGCCTTTTCTGCCAGCTGGTGTGTCCATTCAGTCGTGACAGCACTTCTGCCAGTTACCCTTTTCTTTTCATACTCCACAATTATTTCAGCTTCACCCTAGGACTCCAGTGCCATACAGACTGGCACAATTCTCTAGACTGTGAAACAGACTTCCTTAATAGTTCTTAATATTTCCTTTCTTCCTTGGCCATGAATTTCTTCTACACAGAACTCCAGACAACAGTTCGGGCAATTGTATAGTCTGGGCACAGCTGTATTGTCCTTCTCTTCCAAATCCCATCTCCTTTACTACAGAGCTGGTTTTTATCACACACTGGATGCTAGGATCCCACTGTTGTGGATTTCTGACTGATGTGAAAGATCTCCTCAGCTGAAGGAGGAGGCCCTTGCACTTCTGCTTTTGTTGCTGCTTCAAGGATTTGCATTTTGCTACATACATTTTCAAGGGTTTACTATGGGGTTTTGGGTGTTTTCTTTCTTTTTTTCCCCCCTTCTTGTTGTATGATAGAATACAATTTTGGGCAGGTGAAGGAAAGCAATAATATAGTTGAGGAAAAATATTTGCACCAACACCCACTTTCAGTAATGGGAATTTTAACATTCATTTGAGCAAGGAATACAGCTTCCAAAAGTGTGAAATATGAGTGCACTGTAAATGCACCAAAAAAAAATGAAACCTGTTTTATCCTGACCACTGGACCTTTTCATTCAACTTCTCCTACTCCCTACCAGATGCCAGAAGAGTGGCCAGCCCTTCTGGGTTTCAAGTCCTATCCAGTTCATCGAGGAAGGGAGGGTCCTCTTCTCCTTTAGGCCTTAGGCTATAAGACTTAAATCAGGAATTATATGTTCTCTTCCTTTCACATTGTGGCAAGCTTAAGCACATTACAGCTCTCTTCCTTAACAATTAAAATTGATGTGGAGTGTATTTGTGAATAAAACTACCTCAGGGAAGAATTTGTTCTTCATCTACCAATATCTAAAATGATTCTCAGAAAAGCAGCACAAACCAGATCATTTCCAATAAATGGTGCTTAAGTAGTTCCAGTGAATGACCCAAAAAAGTACACACAGAGGAACAAACACTTAGTCTGTTCCAGACTGGTACTAAAATAATTGTTCAGCCAAGGTCACCGGACAAAAACATTTAAAATTAACTCGATTGGTCTTCATGGGCACCAAAGTCAATTTTGAAATCAAAAGTGCTGCGGATACAAATTACTTTGGGGTGACTGCTTTGTCAGTACAGCAATGGGCTTCTCAGATTATCAGAGATTTTAATTAAAAAACATTGCTTGCTTGTGTTTAAGACAAGCAAGACAGAAAGCACTACAATATACTAGACTTTCCAGCAACCATATTGTCTCTCTTTGCATGTCTCATGATCCCAAGGGCATAAGACTTTATGTAATAGTTCGTCTGGGCTTGGCTGCATAGCTAATACAGAATGGGAGGTTACTATTGGCAGAATAAAGTTTTCTAATGAGTGTACTTGGTTTATGTTGTATATAATAATACAATATGTTGTATATACAGCTCTCCTTCACAGATCATTAGAAATGTAATCTTGGGCCTATCCTGGGCTCAGATCCTAAAAGCCAGAGAACTGGTGCTGCATTTTTAGCATATTTGCAGTAAAAATAAAGCAGTCCAAATCTGGACAATAGCAATTTCTTCAGAAAACCCTGGTTTACAAGTTATTGTCCAGAATTACGTCCAAACGGTTCTTGAATGTCTCCAGTGAGGGAAACGCCACAACCTCTCTGGGCAATCTGTTCCAGTGGGCAGGCACCCGCACAATAAAGAAGTTCTTGCTCATATCCAGGTGGAACTTCCTGTGCATCAGTTTCTGCCGTGGCCTCTTGTCCTATTGCTTGGCACCACCGAGAAGAGCCTGACTTGGCACTCTCCCTTCAGACACACACACTGATGATACATAGTTCCCCTTTGTGGCACTAATTCACACATTTTTAAGGCGCCGGACGTTACCCAGCGACCTGTCCTGAGCCACGAGGCTCCCGCCTGCCCGGGAGCCCCAGGCTGGTGTCCCGCAGCCCTTCCGGACCTGGCCCCACCCTGGGCTTTGCCCAGCGTCTGCCGGAGCCGCCCCTTAATGGATTTTCTGTCCCAGCGAAGCAATCGCTGCAGGACACGGCGTTTCTGCTTTCGGGACGGCGAGCCCCGCCGTGATTTGTCCGTCCGACACGTCCGAGTCTCCGCACTTCTGCTTTTCGGAACCAGCGGCTGCCGGCGGGGCACATCGCCGGGGGGTGCGACGCTGAGCCGGGCTGGGGACTCGCCGGCGGCTGGAAGAGCCCATGGACACTTCAGGGCCCGTGTCCGCTCAGTGACACTGGCACAGCGATGCAGCACTACAGGCTGAGGGCGGAGTGCCTGCAAAGTGGCCCAGCGGAAAAGGACCAGTGGTCAACAGCAGCTGAACGAGGGCCAGCAGAGCGTGGAGGTGGCCAAGAAGGCCAATGGCATCCTGTCTTGTACCAGCAGTAGTGTGGCCAGCAGGACCAGGGCAGTGATTGTCCCCCTGCACGCACTTTGGTGAGGCTGCACCTCGAACACTGAGGTCAGTTCTGGGCCCCTCAGTTCAGAAGGACATTGAGGTTCTGTAGCACTGCCCGAGCAGGGCAGTGAAGCTGGTGAGGGGTCGGGAGCACATGTCCTGTGAGGAGCAGCTGAGGGAGCTGAGGGTGTTTAGCCTGGAGGAGAGGCGGCTCGGGGGTGACGGTATCGCTCTCTACAACTGCCTGAAAGGAGGTGTTGGCCAGGTGGGGGTCGGTCTCTTCTCCCGGGCCAGCAGCGACAGGACAAGAGGACATGGTGTCAGGCTACGCCAGGGGAGGTTCAAGTTGGACATTAGGAAGAAATTCCTCACAGAAAGGGCGATTAAATACTGGCACGGACTGCCCAGGGAGGAGGCGGAGTCACCGTGCCTGGAGGTGTTTAAAGAAGGATGTGGCACTTGCTGCCATGGTCTAGTTGACGCGGTGATGTTCGGCCGCAGGTTGGACTCGATGATCTCGGAGATCTTTTCCAACCGAACTGAGTCCGTGATTTTTGTGACAACAAAACCTCGGTGGCCCCCGCCGAGTCCCCGCCACACCTGAGTGCGACCCCGCCCCCCGCCGGGGCAGTGACGTCACCCCAGGTGCTTCCCGCCTCCCGGTCCCGGGGAGGCGTGATCTCCACGCCCCTCGGTGGGCGGGTTGAGGGTCGCGCATGCGCCCGGCGCCGGCTGCGGGACACCCGGTCGCGAGCGTATGTGCGCGCCCGCCGCTGCCGTGAGGCGGGGGGCTGCGCGCGAGCTGCTGCGGGCGCGCCGCTCGGCCTCCTGCGGACAGGCTCGCGCGCCCTGGCGGCCGCCGCCATCACCATGTCCGCCGCCATCGAGCAGGAGTTCCAGGAGATCGACGCCACGAACGACTGGCAGGCGCGTTATCTGGTGAGCCGAGCGGCGTGGCCGGCTCTAGCCGGAGAGCAGCAGGGAGGGAGGAAGGGCAGGGGGGAGAGGGACTCGCGGGCCGGCAGCGGCCGTGCCTGGCGTGCGGCTCCGCCGCCGCCTCAGCAGCGGGGAGAGCGGAAGTCGCTGGGCCAACACGACTCTCGCCCTCAGGTGCGAGCAGCGGAGCCGTGGGCAAGCGCTAGGCATGCGCGCTCGGGGCGTGCCCGGGAGGGGGGCGGTGGCGCGCAGGCGCGGGACGAGGCGCGTGCGCGGCAGCGGCGGCGGCTCTTGATCCGCGCTGGCCCCGGGGCGCAACGGAGCGGGGCCCGGCCCGAGCCGGGACAGCCGCCCTGGGACTCCCGCGGCTTGCGGGCGGTGTGGGAAGCTGTGCCCGATAGTGCGGATTCGGCCAAGGCTTGGGTGCCCCCGCCCCATCCCCCCTCCACCCCCCGGCTGGTTCGTGCGGCTCCTCAGGCAGCCGTGCTCCCTCCTCAGCGCCCCTTCCCGCTGCCTTGGCCAGCTCGGCATCCGCTGCGGGGGTTCTGCGCGAGTGCTACTTAATAAAATGCAGTATTTACCTTTTTTTTTTTTTTTTTTTTTTTTTTTTTTTTTTTTTACGAGATTTAGAGCATCACTAGAGCAGTTATTTAAGCCACAGTATTTTATAGGACTATTTCACAAATGAGGAAAGAGAACCAAACCCCAAAGTTTTCTTTACTGACTTCAAATTATGCTTTTTCTCTGTTAAATTAGTAATTTATTTGATTTATATGTGATTCAAATACAGTATCTTTACTGCAGTATTTCAGATGTTGCATTTGTGGATAGATCTGTATTACAAATAAGTAGGATCTAGCACCAAGCCTTCCAGAGTTCAGGAAGGGTTTGGACAATGCTTTCAGGCACATGGTGTGGTTATTTGGGTTATTCTGTGCAGAGTCAGGAGTTGGACTTGATGGTCTTTGTGGGTCCCTTCCAGGTCAGGATGTGCTGTGATTCTGTGTGATGGCTGGATATTATGTGGGAAAATTGATTTCTGAATTAGTCATTAAATTTCATTAAGTTTAAGTCTTTTTAGCAAACCTATTCTCCCACACCATCACTGTAGAAGTGTTCTTGCTATTTTAATGTTTCTTTACCAAAGCACAGGCCTGTTTCTGTGCACTGATGGGGCAGGTGCTTTAAGAAACAAAATATGTTGCATCCCATTACTGAGTAATACAAAATTTACCTTTCACGGAAATTTAGGTGTGAATGCCTGCAGATCCATTCGTTCCATGAGCAAGCTCCCAAAGCTTGTCAGCAATGTAAACGATCAGTTCTAGTGTGCTGTATCAAAATAGAAAACTTAATAGATGAAGAGGTTTCTATACAAATATGTGGAGTATTGGTGCTTGGCAGTTGCTGCTCCACATTGTGATTCATGTTCTTTGCAGATTGGCAGTACATTTTAAAGAAAGGTCATGCAACCAATGCTAAAAATTTGAGCTTTCTTTTATACGTTATATTTCCGCTGATGCCCTTTCTGGCTGCGTTCATTGTCTGGGAATAGACTAGGCTATTTAGGAAGTTTGAAGACAAAGATAGTGGGAACATTGAGAAGACCAAAGAATGCTCAGTTGTAATAAGAAGTTTAAATGCCCTTTGGGACATAATGATCAAATGTAGCAACGTAATCTAAAAACAGAAGGAGAATTAAAAGTAAAATATTGTTAATTCCGTACTGAGCAACATTTCTGCTGAGATGGCATCAGTACAGGGATATAAATACAGAGTAGAATACACTGAAGGCTGTTTTCAGTTTTCTACATAAGGTAATTCTGTATATGTTAGTGAAGTTATAGAAAAGGTGCACTCAGAGAAGAAATCAGTAAAGCAGAAAATTCAGAATGTGTGAAAAGTAGGGTCCTTAAAATAGTGTGTGAGTCTGAATATCTCACAGATTATTAGAAGGTTTGTGTAAATGTGTGGGGAGACCAGGCTTTGATTCACGTTGATATTTGTGACTCTAGAATTCTTCATGTTGGTTCACGTTTAACTACAGTTGTATGGGATGAGCCATCAAACCACCAAGAATAGTCCTACGGCCCTTAATAGTAGCCATAAAATCATTAACTGGTTCACTTATGTTTGTGGGGTTTTACGCTGCCAATTGCTTTAAAGGAGCCAGCAGAATACTGCTGTTGCATCTGAGTCCCTTACTGCTTTGGGAGATAATGTGCAGCTCTGAGGTAAACTGTAAGCATAATAAATATCTGGGATTAGAGGTTTTTTACTCTTTGATCCTGATCCATCCGTTGCTTGTCAAATGGTGCTTACATTTGGTAGTTTTAGCCAAATGTAGGAAGATCTAAATGGTAGCAGCTTGACCATGAATGAAATATGTCTTCTGAGTGAAAATGAAGCTACGGGCAGTAAAACTTGGTTTAAAAAATGTTAGTTATTATAATGTAATGTTGCTTAATAAACAGTATGTGTAGAACATTCATCTTAATCAGGTTGCTGGCTATAAGTCAATTATTTATTTTGTCTTTTTAAGGAAATCCGACATAAATCCAGTGACTACCCTCACAGAGTTGCAAAATATCCAGAAAACAGAAATCGAAACAGATACAGAGATGTTAGTCCATGTGAGTATCTTTTCTGCAATCATTGCAGTAAACTTACTAGACCTTCTATTACCCTATTGAGACTGGTGGTGATAAATCATGGTCATTGCAAATTTGCATTTTGTTTATTTCTGTAGGCATGTATCCTGTGATAAATGTGAGATTTTTGGTAACACATACACAAATGGAGGGAGAAGAGTCTGCATGTTAAGCTCATTGTGCTGAATGAGAGATGGTTGCAAGTCACAGGATATTAGTGTATAGGTAAATTTTTGTGAGCTGCAGAGTAATGTTTTAGAGGTATTTTTCTAATAGGGAAATTATTTGTTTAATAGTGCTTTATCTATCGTAAAAAACAAGTATAGAGGTTAAGTTAGTACACATTGACTTAAAGAAATGTTTTCTTTTTGGACTGAGTGATTCTGCGCATTTTTAAGGTGGTGTGGATAAATGCCACTCAATTTCTGCTGTTGCTTTAAAAATGCTTGAGATTTTGTTGGTTTTGCCCATATAGTAAATAAGCTATGGAGTGCTTCATACTTCTACTAATTTCAATAAAATGGTCTTTTTGACATAATGATCTTATGTCTCATGTGAAAAAAAAAAAATTTAGACCAGCTTCTCTGCTACAGAGATGCTGTGGGCTTCTTTTCATCAGCATTTTATTTCAGAAATTGTAAGCCAAAATTATTGCAAAAAGATATGTGAGCTGCAGATAGGGGAAAAAATTATATAGCTTTAATTTTTTTGCAGTATATTAAAGTTGGGACAGATAACATGTTTATGTATTCCTTATGAAGTTTCCCAGAATACTGAAGGGTCCTAAAAATCACCTTGTTACTGGATCTAGAGTTTTTGGAGGGTTGCTGGTATATTGGGGCTTTTCGTTTGAGAGCCTGATGTGAATACCTCTTCTAAGATTTGGAGAAGTGCTGAGCTCCTTGTTTCCAGTTGAAAATTGTGGTGGCAGCATGTGTGTAGCACTTCTCAAAATGGCACAGAAAGGGTCTTGGATTGAGTCACACTGGTCAGATGCAGTGCTGCTCCTTTGGCTGCTGCCAGGATGCTCTGCTGGCACAGTGAATTCGTACTAAAGGGGTCCAGTCTGGCGTGGTGCTGAACCCTTGTGCTGCATGCTGATGAAACTGAACTTAGGAATTCAGTACCTGGCTTCCTTGCTGTGTCTGTGTGCCATTCCATTGGAGGAGTGTCCAGTACTGAGGAAGATACCTCAGATGAGGCAAGGCTGACTGACTTTCACCATAGGCTCAGGAAATGGAGCCAGGCCTCTGGTGGACACGTGTTGGTCTGTGCAGAGGCACTCGGGTGTCCCGGCTTTGTTGTCCTGTTGAAGCACAGCATTAGCATCTTACCGGCGCTGAAAGAGATGTTTTATTTAATTTGTGTTTCATGCCTAAGTTGCAATGGGGGTTGTAAGATGAGAAGGCAGGAAAGTAATTTTGAACCCAGAAGTCCTAGGTTCTAGTCCTGGGTCTAACATCCTATACAATTTCCATGTCAGATGCTGTATACATGTATTTATCTACTGTTTCTCCCATACACGAATGTAATTTATGTAAAGAGAGTGAAAATGTACTTTCAAACTCTTTGTGCTTTTTTCTTTTTAAAAATAGTGTTTCTAAAAGAAATAAAAATACGTAGTATTATTTAGGTAGTATCTAATAGTGCCTCCAGTAATACCTTTTGGATGTGACTTGTATTCATCTCCTGCAGTTATGTGGAGCTCAATATTTTCCTTAATCATGGCATGCCTTTTACAGTAGTGAAGAGCATCAAATGCCTTTGCTTTAGTCATGGCAAAACCTGCTTCTGAAGTGCATGTTTACCTAGTAGAAAAAAAATATGAACAATTGTACTAATTCTTGGACCCAGTGCAAAAGCAGGGAGACAGATAAAATCTAGTATTGAAGTAGTGGCTGGGCTTAGGAAAAGGCTAGAGCTTTTCTGTTACACTCTGACATAGATTATTACATGATGAATGAACTGAATAAGATGATGACTTTTATGAAGAATGTGTCAGTTTCTAGCATTTATGAAAGAAGGATGGTTTCAATTTGTCCATCTAGATAGCTTTGCAGAACTGGGCACTAGGAACAAAGCTTTATCAGGAGAACAGAGCAAAACACTGTATTTGAACTAGCTAATTCCTCCTAAATTTTACTTCTGTACTCTTAAATATGACTCAGTTGCTTCAGTAAGAAGGATGAGAGTTGGGAGCAGAAAGAGGCCTGGAAAGGGAGTGTATGATAAATAAGATTTCAAGGTAGCAGTGCCTAAATTTCAAAGCAGCTAGGATAAAAGCTGCATGGTTTGGTCACTAAGGTGAACACATCTAATTGTGGCTCATGTATGGAAGGACCTCATGTTGCAGAAATGCGAGACAATTCAGTCTCACACGATCTTGACGTCTCAGCCCTTCACTTTGCAAATTTTGCTGCTTTTTAACAGTGTTCAGGTGAAAAACGGGTGATTCTAATATTCTCAGATAGTCAAAGGCCTTCAGAGCCAGCTGTTGGACTTTTAAGATCTAGTTACTTAATCATACTGGAAGACATAATTTAAAGAAAGAGTTTTATTTCTTCAAAAGCATCGAGAAAATTGTTTGTTAACCGCTGTAGCTGCCAAGCCAGTGTAAAATCTGAGGTGGTGTGTCTGCAAGAGGAAGTGCAAAGGTTGTTCAATTTTACGGGAAATATGTCAGTTACGAGTCCAGGAAAAAATATTTTGGGTTGGTTTGCTCCATTTCAACTGTGATACCTGGGACAAGTACACTGAAACAAACTTGTGTCTGTTACATACATTTCTAGATAAAAATTTGTTTGCTGGGAAAGGCTAAGCGTCTCTGCCCATTACAGCTGAGTTTCACAGTATTTCCTGTTTCATAAGTATTTTTGTTAGTGTCCATTTTTGTTGGCTAAAGATCTGTAGCATAGATAAGTTTGGTTTGGTAAAAGCCCTCAAGAATTACTGCCTAGCTGAAAAAAAATAGCAGTCTAATAGTTTGGTATTAGTCTAAAATAGGCAGAGGAGTATTTTGGCTTCATAGTACTGAAACAGGAAGTTAATCTAAAATAGGTTTGGTTTGACAGCCAGTCATTTCCGGACAGATGAAACCATTTCTCAGAAAACGTTTTTAACAGAGGAAAGTAACTTGTGAGGTTGTTATTCTTTATTAACAATTTTAATGAAACTCCAAAGATTTCTGTAATTAACTTTCCTTCTAAATCTTATCCTTAGTTTTTATCAGAGGAGTCTGGTGTCTCAGATTGACTGTAAACACCTTTAGAGCTGAGTTCCCAGATTTACTGTCAAGAAGGAAATCCCCTCAACAAAATTGGCAGGATTTTTTTTGCCTTTTGCTTTTGAAGGGTAGATGGGGGTTTACACAATTTTCTCTTCAGCCTTCCTTTGTAATATGGCGTGGTGCTCAAGAGCCTGGTCATCAGAGTATTTTTGCTGATAGATCATGTTGCTTTTGGAAGATCTTGCAAGGTTGTGATTTCTCATGTTTTCTTCCTATGGCTTTGAGTAGATTTTGTGTCAGATCTTTCAACCATAGGCTTACAATTGGCGTAGAGTACAGGAGAGGAACACGAAGAAAATTGTGCTTTACAGCAAACAGAGTTGGAGCTGATTTGAATGGTTTTACACATGGTGCTAATTAATTATCATTGCAGGAATGTTTGTTCCCTTTCTGTCCTGTGCTTCAAGTGTATATGCTGAGAACAGGGAGATGTTCAGCCCAGAATAAGCCTGCTGCATTTCTTGTCCATATCAGAAGCTGACATTGGTGATTTTTATGGCATTATCTAATGATTCTCTAAAACATCTTACCACGTGAAACATTGTAAAATAAACTCAAGATGCTGTTGAGTTTGGAGATACTTCTTCCTTTGGAGTTGGGGAAGAGGGGAATTTTACAGCACATGCTGATCTAAACTTTAATGTGCCTTAAGATTTTTTCCCGTAATCCTTCTTACAATTGTAAGGATACTATGTAGTAGTGAGGTGTGTATTTCCATATGAATACATTTTGGTGGTGAGCTAGGCCATGACTGATATGATGGCATTCCTTGTGTACAACCAGTGACAGGGTGCTGAGGAAAAGTCATTTTGCCTTTCCTTTGTCTTAGGCTACCTCTGAAACTCAAGACTGTAAGTCTAGTGACAGAGTATTGCAATTTGAGTAATTTAGCAGTTCAGATAGACTAGATTTAGATTAGTGAAATGGAAGGGATTTGTTGGTAGGTGGGAAAGGTTAGGCAGGGTCATTGGGATGGCTTGCAGCTGCATGTTTTATTTATGACTTTCTTTAATCCACTAAGTAGCATTTCTCCTTCCTCTCTTGTTAATAGCTCTCTATTTGGGGGACCAGAGACATCTCTTGGATAAAAGATAATTTTGAAGTTATACAGTGTTCTAGAAACACAGTTGTTTTATAATGAAAACCTTTCATTGACCAACTGCAAGAACTGCGTGATGTAAAACGCCAAACACTTTGTATCTTGATTTTAACTGGATCTGTCATTTTCTGCTAAGCAGGAGGTGAGCAGATTGAGTGTTGTGAAGTTTTGGCATTATTTGATGCATGGGAAGTATTGTCAGTGGGACAGGGTTCCACTGGAAATGGGTAATCAGAGTTTGCTTATCTCAGACAGAGTCATTCTGGGAGTGTTTTTTCTCAGTGCAGGAGCCAGAATGAGAATAATTTTAATGTTTCCACTTCCTTTTCAGGCTGCATAGTTTGAAATAGGGGAATTAGCACTTCAGAAAAGCAGTACTGTATTTTAGCTGCTGTGGGCATGGCAACGCATAAGCTAAATCTTATCTTAAAGATAGATTTATCATTCATATAAATCTAAGTACTTTGTAACTGGAAATTATATACATACGGGAAATACATTACAGCTAACTCGCTGTCAAAAGTTGGCTTGCTTCAGTTAATTCAGAAGAGCAAGCCAGGGTTTGAATGAGGTTTCTAGGTCATTGTGTCCTTTAAGAAGCTCATCCCTTGAAAGAAGAGAAATCAATATATTCTAGTGGGTTTGTTTTTTTTATCCTGTGGCCTGTCTGCTAGAGTACTTGCAGGATCTCCTCTGTTTTAATTGGGGAGGGAGAGGGAGGTTATCTGTGCATGGAATTAGTTATTAAAGGGACTTCAAAAAAAACAACTTGCAGAACTTTATTTGTCATGTTTACAAAGCAAAATTTATAAGAAGGGAAAAAATGAATCTGAGAATGTAAGGATGAAAGTAGGAAACCTCCTTAGAGGCTGCAGTTATTTACCCCTGGCAGCAGTACAGCAGCTGCCGCTGGGTGATTAAACTGTTAACAGTGCTTGCTTGCGTCACCTTTCCGAGAACACTGGTACCGGTATGTGTGATTTACTATAACAAGATCTTAAGTTTTTCCTGTTGGCAAATGACATGTAATATTTACAGAGGTCTTGGTTTCTTTCCAGCTGAAACATTTCAGATAAAGTGATACATGAAAGGAAAAAGTAATGCTTTCCTATCCTGGCAAAATAATACAAAGAGATATATTTTACTTTAAAATGCACATGTGTCTTAATTTTGCTGTGTCTTGGCTTTGATAATATTTTTTTTCTTCACACAGTGGTATCATAAATCTTTTAAAACTCCTGAAAGTTCAGATGGTGTTGCCTTACAACTGGAATGCTAATGAAAACAGACTAACCCAGTATATTTCTCATGCTTTTAGATAAAAAATAATTTTTCAGCATTTTTCTATTCTCTGCACGTTATATATGACTGCATATAAAAGCTAGGAGCTAAGGGAGGTGGGGCAACAACCCCAAATTTGAGTGCTTCAGCAGCAGCAAATCAGATCTACTTTACTGTTGATTTCTTTACTTGAATCCAACAAGATCATCGTTGGCAGTTGCCAGTAGCAGATAGATAAGGGAGAATGTAAAGGCAGGTCAAGACCTAGTAAATGTTCTTTTCCCAGGTTTCCAAACGCATGGAAGGTATTCATATTCAATCGAACAAGAGTCTAATTCAGTAACTGTTTTCTGATTGCCATCAGCTTTTTGCCTGTCCAGGTTTATATTTATGGATTTCTGAGATGAGCCTTTTGCTACACAGGCTGGCTGTGAGTTCATCTGTTGTAGTTGTGCTGAATTTGATACTCGGTAGTTGCTCGTGTCTCTCTGTGTTTCCCAGAGTGTGTGTCTAAAGGAAGTGAATCTTTTGGTGCAAGGATGGGTGGGCTGGCATTTTAACAGCGGTCTGGGCCCTAATTGAGTTTTGTGGCTTAGACTAGGTGAATTTAGTTTTAAAAACTGGTATTGCATCGTAATTCACTCTGCTGTCAGTTTCCTTGTGGAATCTCTTCCATCTCTTCCTGAGATATGTTGAAATTTCTTAAATTAATTTTAGTTTGCTATTTTTAATTTACTCTTCATATTCTGCTAGGTGTTGAGCTTCAGGAGGTTTACAGTCAGTTGAATCTCATTTTCTGGCATGTAGTTGTATACAAATTTTAAACTGAAAGTACTGTTTATTTAATACAGTGACTGAAAAATGGCTGAAGGATTAATTACTGTGAACAAGTCTGATTACCTAAATGTCTCCTAGACGTTCATAAACCTCCTAGAGATTCATAATTCAGATACTAGAAGGTTCTAGAAACAACCACAATGACTTTTTTTATGCAGTTTTTTAGTTTGACAGTATAATCTTTCTCATATTAATGGTAGAATTTTAAACAGAGTCCTTTGCTTGCCTCTGCCATAAAAAGGGGAATTGTCAGTCTTGCTTGTGTAATTTTGAGATGAAACCATGTTGTTAGATTAGGCTTCATTTAATTGGATGATTTGTTGACTATTTTTGGTTCTGCATGTGCCTTTTTAGTATTTTTATGTTGTATAATATTAGACAATAGCTTACAGGGAAAATGAAATTGATCAAATTCAAGCCTGGCTTGAATTACCACAAGTAGATTTTACTGGGTTTTTTTTAGCTGTGTGAGCTTAACTTTATGATTCTACCAGCCTTTGAAACTTCAGTTCACCAAAAATTTTTGAATTTTGAACTTAGGAAATAATGCCGTGGAGTGATCTGGTGTGAACTTAGGAAATAATGCCGTGGAGTGATCTGGTGTGATAGGACTGTGTTGTCTGGTGTGAGTTGTGGTGCTGTTGTGTATAGGAAATGCACCTGTTGAGGGATGAGGGATGACTGTGAGGACCTTTAGGCTTGTGTGGGAGAGATATTTTGTTTGCTTGGGACTTTTTTTTTTTTTTTTTTTTTTTTTTTTTTAGAAAAATAGGTATTCCAGTTTTCTGAGCAGCTTCTATTAATAAATGCCGGAAATTACTCTGATGGAATGGGGACAGTTATCAAAGTTATGTGAGGAATTAGTTTCACTTATTTGTAGTTTGATGTTTGGGTCATACAACACATTTTAGTTCTAGTTGCTTGTGGACTAGACCTAAACTTGCCTGTTAGAGAGTATTCATCGAGATGGATGCGTCATTAATTCTTAATTTTCTTTGAATTTTAGATGATCACAGCCGTGTAAAACTCCAGAACACCGAAAATGACTATATCAACGCCAGCCTAGTGGTCATAGAAGAAGCCCAGAGATACTATATTTTAACACAGGTAAGCAGTACAATTACTGGGTTATTACAGGGATTGAGACTCTAGGGAGGGGAATTTGTACAGTTATAATTTATATTTGGATTGTTTCTTGTCTCCATGAATTGCAAGTATCTCATTATTTCATGAATTACAATATCTCATTGCGATGTAGTTGCTAACAGATTATTTTATGTTTTAAGAAAAGTTAAAGAGGATATTGAAGTATGAGTAATTTACTGCATATGAAGCTTCTCAAATACTTCTTGCTCTTTTCTTGAGTTCTTTTGTAAATACGTTAAAACAATACTTCTACTCCTAAAGGACCTTGTATCTTCTGAGCATGCCTGCAGTAGCTTTTCTTCTAACAGCACAATAGTAGGGATGCTTAAACCAAAATATCCCTTCCCTGAGTTTTTACTGTTTTGTTGCTTGGTTTTGTTTGTTATTTTTTTTCTTAAAAAAACCCCAGCCTTTTTAAGTCCTGGAATGATCTGTGCAGTGTGGCTACTTTCTCGCCTGCCATTTCTATAATTCTGTTAATAATTTGTTTAAACTTAAGGGGAAGGCTCTTTCCTGTTTCCCGCAGTGAACAATTAACTGTGCTCAAACACTGCTTTGCCTATACATTCTCATGCCTATTTTTGTATTTTTTACTACACAGGGTCCACTACCTAATACATGTTGTCATTTTTGGCTAATGGTATGGCAACAACAAACGAAAGCAGTTGTCATGTTGAATAGGATTGTTGAAAAAGAATCGGTAAGTGACATTAGGCCTAAAGTTGTAAAATAGCCCACAATTTTAATACAGTTGAGCAATGTTTGATTGTTACATTAGAAGAACTAACAAAGCGGTGTGCAGTATAATGTGTAGTTAATGTAGCAGTGAAGTGAGGGAGCTAAGTTCAGTTTGGTGAAAATAGCATCTAACAAATGTACATCCAGAAAGGTGAAAGTAACATTCTGAGAAACGATGTATAGACAGAACTGATGAGCAGTAGAGGCAGTGTACTATGTTCCCAGAACAAAATGGAAGGTGGGAAAGCAAGTATCTTTAGATGAATTCTTCTAAATGCAACGGAGTAGTGTATCTGTTATATAGAGATGTTAGCTGTAACAGTGAAGGCAGACTGCTGCACAAGAGCTGTTGAATTGATCTAGTTATTTTTGATTCTTTAGAACCAGTGGCATATGTGCAGAATACACAAATCTCCTGTTATGATGTAGTTCTCTGCTACAGTGCCTAAAGGCATTGCGGATTTTTGTTATAAATGCATGTCCTTTGAGGTTTATGTTTTTTATTCAATGCGGATTTGTGAAAAAAATTTGACTGGTCTGTTAAAAAGTCACCTATTTTCTTGTGCAAAAATTTTCCTACAGAAAGTTTGAGTGCAGAGCAAGAGGAATACAAGACAAAGAATAGTTTTGCACTGGTTTGTTAGTTCATTCTTTTGTTTCACTAGAACCTTCCAGTATTCAGCAAGCCTGGGTAGAACTGGGTGTGGTAGATGAGTTCTGTAAATGTGCAGGTGTGCAAGTCAGAAACAAAGGGGGGAAATGCTGAAATAGCTGAGCAGAGATCTCAGTTCCCTGTAGAGAACTAGAGGAAGGAGAGGGAAGGCTTAAGATGTATCTCAAAGCTTGTTAGCCATGTGATGGAAGAAAGCATAAACATGTAAAACTGGAATGCATAATAGCCACTGAAACAGTTGTAGTAATTTGTCTGTAAACATTATGGACTTCAGGAATTCCTCAAAGTGGGAGCAGGTACTTGAGTCTACTGTATTGAACAATGTGGACTCTGAAAATGCACATGCAAAGCCTAAGATACTAAGATATTTAACAATGGTTTTTTTTTTTTTTTTTTCTTTTTCCCTTCTCTTTTTAAAAAATCCATTAGGTGAAGTGTGCACAATACTGGCCAACAAAAGAAGAGGAAGTTATGACATTCAGTGAAACAGGTTTCCGTGTGAGGCTAGTGTCTGAAGACATCAAATCCTATTACACAGTACATCTACTGCAATTAGAAAATATCAACGTAAGCTTTTCTCAGTCGGTACAGCTCCTATTCATGGGCTTAAATGTATCATGTGAACAACTTAGCATGATGTCACTTTAGGTTTGAGTGAGCTTTTACACTGGAAATTTTAATGCACTTTGCTTCTGAGAATGTTGAAGATGTTTGTGTGGAAATAAGTGATTTAGACCTCAGTCTATACGTTAGGAGAGATAACATCTTTGGCATTTGTGTACTTGTATTTTCCGTTTGGCAGTACCTTAACATGCTGAATTCTAAATGATGGTAGTGGTGATTCTAAGAGGAGCTGTAAGAATTAACTTAAGGGAAGAATACAAGAGTGGAAAATTCTGATTTCCTTTGAATATCAGATATATGACTGAGTAATTACTGATTTTGTACTAGAACTTGAGTTTTCTATGTAATTTAGTCCAGCTGTCTTAAGTTTTTGGAGGGAGGAGTGATTACCACCTGTAGGTAGGTAACTTTATCTCCTCTTCCTTACCTCCCCTTTTGCTCCACAGGACCAACCACCATTTTCTCTTAAAAATTAAGCACTTTGACAATTTAACCAAGTTGAGCTCAAAAAAAATTGTTCCTGGCCTGAGCTTGGGTTGGAATTTACTGCTTCTGTTTTAGAGTGGAAGACAGGACTGAAGAGCTTGTCTGGTTGTTCCAGCTATGTCTTGTAAGATACTCTCTCTTCCTATAAATCTTGCCTTATTTTAATTGAAAGTACTAGTATGGCAAGTTTTCAAGGTCATCTTTGTCAGAGAACTTGGGAAAGGAAAGCTTGAAGATGTTCTGCATGTTGTTTTATACAACTATTGATATATTTGTTCCCAAATATTTGAATTTATAGTAACTATTGATGGTACTATGAGATAATATTTAATTCATAACTTCCCTCGTGCGATTAACATGATGAAACTTGGCATGTTGTTGCTTGATCTTCTCCATGTTAGAAGAGCTTTATGAAATATTTGTCCTGCTGACCTGAAGAATTTCTCTTGAGTAGTTTGTTTATTGACAGCAAAGGCAAAAGAAAGATGAGTAATGTTGGCTAGCTAGTGCCTGAAAAAGAGCAACTCTGCCTTTTGGAAGGCTGAGACAAGTTTTCCTCACTACCAAAAAGGCTTCTTCATGGGATTGTTTGGCTGATGTTGGCCCTTACTTTTAAACTTCCTATTTTCAAAGGATGCCATTTTCTTTACATGTTTATGTTTGAATATGGCATTAACTGGAAAATGCAGAAATGCCTTAAGGAACAGCACTGTATGTATAATGTATACTGTAGTAGACTTTTGAGTTGGATCTATTGAGCACTTGAATTTCTGGGTTTGTTTTGGACCAGCAGTGTGGGCCTGTCACCGCTGTACAGAGTTTCTTGTGTGTCATTGTCCTGGTTTAAGACGGCAAACCCAGGACAGTCATCAGTTTCACAAATACCAATCTTTCTGTAATGGATTTTCATTTTATATCTCTAGCACTCTGGTAAGGCTTCATGAATATTAACTTCAATGCATAATTTTTGTAGAAGAAGCAAAACATACTTGGTTACTCAAGCAAAAAAACTGCATAGTTTCTAGTCTAACACGGTCAGTGTTACATACAGCCTTTTGTAAGAATTTGATAATTATACCATAAAACTTGTGGGAACTGAGTATTTGCAGTAACTTGAAATGTGAGCTTAACTGTGTTTATGTAAGTTATTCTGCAGGGGCCTTTGGTGGAGGCAGAGCATATGACATTTAGCCACTCAATGCCTGGAATATAGGATGACTCATGAACAAAATATACTCTGAATGCCAAGAATACTTAAAATTTAGTATTTCCTTGAAAACAGAGAGAACCAAGGTTGTCTTTATAATGCAAGCATTCTGAGCTCAATTTAGTTTGTCTTACTGCAGCAAATCTCTTTAAGACATAAACAAAATAAAGGTATATGAAGAGTAAAGTGTTTATGCTGTTACCAATGAAACAACCCGAGAGTATTTGGTTAGTTGATTTTGTTGTTGCTTATGTTAAAGTTTATTTAGAAATACAGGTGGGATTTGGGGCTGTTCTTTTTCAGGATTATATCAGGATATTTGTTGGTCTGATTTTTTCTTTTATGTCTGTTCTAGGAAAAAAAAATGTTGTTGGGGCTAGCACAGAAAAAATGGTGTTTGTTGGTATCTTTCCAAAAGTTTCGAAAAGATGCCCAATGTTCTTTGTTTTGCTGGTGATCATTTTAGAATTTCCTTATTTTTTTTGCCTGACCCAATCTGCATTTTAGAATACAGGTATTTGAAGCTACTTGTCAACAGTGGTTCATTTTGTATCCTCCATGGGTTTGGTGGTGTCAATTGTCAGCTTTTTTGAAAGTTGAGTGCTGCTTTCTACTGTAATGGCTCAGGTATCAGAACTGTCCCTTAATAGAGGCTTAATGTGAAGACTTCCACCAACCAGTGCCTCTGGGAAAATAAAAGGAGAAGGAAGATACTGTGCTCATGTTTAAAATTTTGTAATCATGTATGTGTGAAGCTGTTGAATGGCTGTGATTTGAAGCAAAGTCTCCCAGCTTATTGGAGAAGAGATAGCAAGGTGTATGAGGGCCTGCTAAGTCTATAAAATAAACTTTGCAAAATGTTGCAGGAGAATTGTTAGATCTTGACATCTAACTTGGGAAAGACTCCACTTTGTGTTGAATATGTATTTTTATATTATTCTTAATTGTTGTTTTTAGCTTTTTTATTCCTTAATGTCACATCTCTATGTATTGGTCTTTAGAGAAAGAAAACTTTGTTTTCAGGAATTTCTGGTGTGGCAACCCAGATACCCTGAGAAAGATACAGTGTGACACATAATGAATGCTTATAAGCAAAACTACTGCACAGGTATAGAGGAGTTCAGACAAGCTGTGCAAGGGCAAATTAACATAAGATCTTCAGGGAAACCAGGGATTGCTTGCATGAGGAAACAGAGCAGTGGAAGTTGAAATTGCAGAAGGAACCTTTCTGAAGTATCTCAGACTGGGTTTCTGGAAGTAAGAATACAGCAGTAGAAGGAGAGGTTTGCAAAGAAAATATTGTTGGTGGAGAAAGGACTAGGAGAAATGAACTAAATTTGATGTGACACTGGTGGTCTGATACTTTAGAGTAACGACCATTAATAAATCTCAAGTGGAATCTTGAGTCCTCCACAAATAGCAAATATTTGGAAAAACCCATTAGTAAAATGGATTCTCAACTTAGTACCAAGCTTCTGTATGGCTGTGACTGTCAGATTAAGGTAATACAAGACTGCTTAGTGGCCCTCACTAGCTGATCCTGTGAATGAACCAGAATGTTTCTGATGATTATTTGGCCCCCTTAGCCTCAGGGCCATTTTAATTTAAATTTTGGAAAACACTTTGGCCATCATGATTGAGCAAATAGAGGAGGCTCTGGTAGATGTTGATTTATGATTTTTGAATTTCAGTTTGTAGAATATTGCCATTATAGCATGCCTTTTCATTTTTATATGATCAAATTAGTTGTTAATGAACATAAGGCATGTTCATTAAATACAGAAGCACTGTAGTGTTGTAGGTGTGTTATGTCTCCATATATTTGAGCATTTCTGTAGCACTTTGATTATGGCTTTTACATGGAGTGTGTGAAACTTAACAGACCAGCTTTTTTTTGTCTTCTCCTATTTTACTTGACCCTGAAGGCACTAACTTAACGTTTAAACATTTTGGTAGTGTTTTATTCAAGTTCAAACTCTCAGGTGACTGAACAACCTGAAGTTGCTCTTAAGATTTTTGCTCCTTTTTGTTTTGTGTGATTGAATAGTCACTGTTAAAAGGTTATGGCAAAGCTTGTTTTGCTGGAAGTTAATCTAATGGGATATTCCTTTTCTGCTCAAGTCCTCATGTGGATCTCTGTAACTTGGAGCTTGTGCTTTGATCGTCCTTTGATTATACTGTTGATGTTCCCAGCAGTCAATGCAGAGCTGTGCAGTGTGATGTCTGCTTTGCAAGTTCATCAGGTTTAGCTATCTTGATTATTTATAGAAAGCTTATTTCAGTAGTTCATAAAACTTTCACAGTTTGAGTAATTTAAAAACAAAATAGTCAAAATAGTTGTTTAAGTGTTGTCCCATGGTCATTCAAAGATTTTTTTTTTTTTTTTTTTTTGGTAGCTAGTTTTAGTGAATAAATCTTTGAAAATTGCATTGTGGTTACCATAGAACTAGCTGGTTTTCTGCTACCATGCAGAAATATATAATACTTCTATGTTATATCCCTTGTATATTACATATAAAATTTTATAGTGCTGCCTGAGTCTTGAACTCCAGGGGGTTTTATTTTAAAAGATTAGCTAGTTTCCTGGTAACACTTCAAATTAAATTAGTTGTTATTTAAATTTGAATTTTTGTCCATCAACATTTGTGAATCAAAAAGCCAGACCTCTTCTCGTAACAGTCCCACGTCACTTCATGTAAATGCTGCATGGCTCAGTGACTGGGAGTTGTTTAAGCGGGTGGTACAGATCCTCACAAAGGCAGTGTTTCAGCTGTGCAGCTTGACTGCCAGCACCACTTGAAAGAGCCATTCTGTTTAAGAGATCAGTGTGGGAGGTTTGAAATACTCAAATGGGATTTGGCTGTAGGATTAGAGACTGTGAATTCAAAGATGACCAGCTGGTTCCAGTGCCTCGCAATGGGACTCCTGTAGAGAGATGAAGAGACTAGGTCTTTCTGTAATGAGCTGAAGGGATGGAAAAGCATGGGATGGATAAAGCCTTCATACAAGAAAGAAAAGAAAAATGTAATTTTGTGGGTTAGAGCAGAGGGACATGTACAACAGCACTGTTTCATCTCTCTTTTAGAAATAACTATTTCAGATTAGTATATAAGTAGGGTGACACTTAGCCATACTTTGTTCTTTTTCTTCGGGAAGAAGATGTCAATTATTGTTATGGATGGGATTGGGGTAAAAAACCCACACAAAAGAACCCCCGCACCAAACAAAAGCCCACACAAACAAACTCCACAGGTCACCTTTTTTGAGGTGACAGAAAAAGGCATTTTTGCCTTCTTAGTGTGTAAAGGATGTTTTTATCTGGAATGCTCTTGCAGAATGTTGAAGTAGGGAGTATTAATTACTACCTGCAGACAACCATCTAGATTCACAAGAAACAACTTCAGCCTTTACTTAGCATGTGCATTTAGCTCACGTCTCCCGTTTTCTTCTTAATTTTGTTTCTAAAGTGATGACTTTTCTTAGTTTTTCTTAGAAATAGAGAAATTGCTCAAGTGTTACTTCCAGATTTCTTATGAAAAATGTCTCCTTCATGATTTTTAAACAAACAGGTCATTCAGTTCATTTGTCACTTAACTTGTTACTTGAAAAACGAGAAGGAACAATAGGAGAGCAAGTGCAAACTGTTCAATGCTTTGCTCCAGACAAAGGGAAGTCCCAGTATATTTATATAGTTTTGAGCCTGATACTCCTTTCCCCCTCTATGAAATCTTAACGTAAATTCATTTTCCCTATATCGTACATCACACTTTGTTGTCCTTGTTGAGCACCTAGCCAAAAGACGAAATATTTCTGGAAGATAACTGTGCATCTGAGAGTGACTGGACTCATGTTAATATCCACTGCTTTCTGTGAAAAGTATTGGCTATCTTGCAGTATTGAGCATTGAAGGCAAAAGACAAGTTGGGAGACTTATTTTTGTTATTTTTGCAGAAAACATGAAATGGATTCTTTTAATTTCACAATGGATTTTTTAAAGTTGTCTCTCATAAGAAGTAGAAACAGACTGAGCAGATGAAAAAGAGTAGAATTTCTTTTATCTCATGGCTATATTTTACTGTTGCTGAAGAAGAATAGCTTTTCTGGAATACATTGATTTAAAATCCTTTAGTGTTCAGGCTTTGCCAAGGTTTATGTAGGTGTTAGTCTGTGGAAAATTAAATAACTGAAATAATAAATCATAACTGAATTAATTAAAAATTAAATAACTGAATTAATAAATTATAAAAAAATAACTGAACATTTATAAAATTCCTGAGTTAAAATCAGAATCACCATGGCAACGAGTAGCATTTAACAGCAGGTCTGAAGTGAGTCCTATAAAAATGTGATCCACATTTCATATACATACTCTTGCTGTTATTTCAGTACTTGCAGTTAGTTGGTTGTGTTAGGAGAGGAGCTCTAAAAGGGTGGTTCTAAAGCAGCTGTATGATTTTGGAATCCTCCTATTTTACTTAAAAAAGATAGATGTCCAGCAGAAGTCTTGCTAGACATCCTGCTGTATGGGTTTTATAGCCTTTTCCAGGAAGAAACACTTCCTGCTCCTCTCAGTAATGTGTTTAGTATAAAGGAGATGTAATATCTCTTGGCATTAAAACTTGCTTGAAGCAAGAATGCAGAGTGTGTACAATGCTGACATGGGTTTTTTCAGTCATGTTAATTCCAGCTATCTAATAACTGCTGTCAGACATTGAACTGCATTATTGATAGACAAAGAAAGACATTTGGGAGTAAGTAGTAAAGCAAACCAAACATAATATTGGAAGTTTGAGAAGAAGAAGAAAAAAAACCCCATGTGTGGTAAAAATTGCAAAGGAGAAAATTACCAATTCAGATAAAACTACTTCAGCGTGCACTGTTGGTTGTCATCCAGCTTGAAGCAAGTTCCTGGGTTGTTTGTCTTAATGGGAGGTTTAAAATAGAAAAGAGCTGTTGATTGAGATTGGGGAAATTTGTGCTAACTGAGCCAAAGAGGAATGCTTTCTAGTTCTAGTGTTTATTTGTTTTCACTTCTAGAGTGGTGAGTCCAGGATGATCTCTCATTTTCATTATACTACATGGCCAGACTTTGGAGTTCCTGAATCCCCAGCTTCATTCCTGAACTTCCTGTTTAAAGTCAGAGAATCTGGTTCACTGAGTCCCGAGCACGGACCTGCAGTAGTTCACTGCAGTGCGGGAATAGGACGTTCCGGCACATTTTCATTAGTAGATACTTGTCTTGTTCTGGTAAGTGTTTGTATTTTCTCTGTCACCCCTTCCCTTGTCCTGACACCCTGCCAACCTTCCCAATATGGGCTTTTTGGTCAGAAGGCTTTAAAAACATTGAAGTTAATGACATTCCAGTGGAAACTTAAATTAAGACATCATGCTTTTTTTTTCTTCACATATTTTGATGGTAAAAACACAACTCTTGAAATGCATTTACAAATTCCTCTTGAAGTACCCCAGGACAATTACATATTCTCAAAGCTTCCTGGAAAGTAAATTGTAAACATTCTTTTCCTTTTACGTAAGATGTGCTTAGAAAAGGTTGAGGATTGGTTGTTTTTTCCACATGAAAAAAGCTTGTGAATATATATTGAGATGATTGAATCTGTAAGTCTTTTTCTCCAGAGCCCTTTTCTTAAGCATGCAGAAAATTGTTATCTGAACTAGGATGAGAACTCAGGCATGCCCCTAATTCTCTTGTAGTGTGTATTGGAGAGTGGTGCAGAATTTCCCCTGCTGTGCAGCCCTCTGGGTAGTGGGGCTTGGCAGCCAGTTCCAGTGCCACATGGATGTATAGATTGTTTGCTTAAAGTGAACTGCATCATCTATAATTGCTCATAACATGAGTGAATCTTGAATGTGAAATAATATTTTAAATAAATCAAAATTTTTGTTGGACTTGAAAGTCCAGGCACAGAGTTTTCTCTTTGTGCTTGGTAATAGTAAAAAGGACAGCACAGGTTTAACTGAAAAAGAATTTCAATTGAATTACAAGAGACATATTTTCTGGTTTAGTTAGATCCTCTTAATTTACTTTGTTGTTGTTTGTTTGTTTGTTTTTCTTCAGGTTCTTTTTTGTTTTGTTTTATGCATTTTGAAAAGCATAGGGGTATATTTTGATGCAAATGTACTTCAGAAACACCCTGTGAATGTAATGTGGGGACAAGTGTGTGCATTGCTTGGGTTCAGGGTTCTGCTTTAAATAAGGAAACTTCTGCCATAGTCAGTCTGAATTGCTGTTCTATTCAGAAGGAGCAGGAAATATTACTTTACAGCTCTGATTCTTATAGTCCTATTTCAAAGTCCAAATACAAGCCTAAATAAAATTGAGCATATCTGTATGTCTTAAATTTAGGAGTTCATATTAAAGGGTACTAATTTATTTGTTTAATATATGATTCTTGATTTGTCATAAGTTTTCATTAGATGGTTTGCATTTTTCCTTCAAAAAAAATTGGAAATAATTTGACATGTTAATCTTCCATATAACTAATAGAAGCAAAATACGGAGAAATTAATTTTTAGATTGAATTTATGACTAATTTTTACTTGTAATTATTTTTATATACCATTGACACTTTCAATGTAACTTGCTTTACAGATGGAGAAAAAAGACCCATTTTCTGTAGATATTAAGAAAGTATTACTGGATATGAGAAAATATCGAATGGGACTTATTCAGACTCCTGATCAACTAAGATTTTCATATATGGCTGTAATAGAAGGAGCAAAATTTATAATGGGGGATTCAACTATACAGGTAAATGTTTTGCTCCATGTATTTGAACAGCATATTGCAACAGTAGTAAAAAATAAGCTTCAGATTATTTTAGAACATACAGTTTTGTGAGATTTTAATAATTAGCCTTTTCCAGTAGATGCCTAGGACATATCAAAGGGTATCTCTTCAGTGCCTTCTATCAAACTAAACTTTTAACTGTGTGTATATGTCCCCTCTTAGATAAAATATGAAAATGATTTGTCTGTCCAAATGTTTAAAAAAAAAAAAAAGGTTCAATTGATGTTTTCAATACTAAAAAGAGAAAGTAATACCCACTATCACTTTGAAGATAGCAAGGATATTTTTTAGAATTTCTTGATCTTTGCTATTTTCCTAGCAGATAAGTTGCCTGATGCTACAGATAATATTTTTTGGTAAAGTTGCCTTGTTTCTTCATAGCCTTTAAAATTTGTCTTATAGTTAGTACAATCTAGCCAAATTTGGGTGCAAAGAAATTACCAAATCTCATTGTTTTATCAGTGCGGCTTGCAGACGTAAGAGTTTTGTTAAGTGGCTGGGCCTAGGTGGGAGGGAGAACTGGAGGAGAGGCTTTGAAATACATTTAATTCTGCTTTCATATACTAGGGCTCTTTTATTTTGTTGATTTCTTGAAATCACAAATAAGCTAAAAATACATTTCCTTTCTTTGTGGTATTGGTAGTGGTGTGATTCTTCCCTTAAGAAACGTTTCTTGACTTGCTGTGTAAATAAAGAAATAATTTTACACAAGTGCTAATCAACACCTAGATAGTGTGCTGCTGGTCTGATTCCTGTGCTATATGTCTAGAAGACTTCATGATTCATCCTAATGTTAACAACAGTTTAGTCTCTTCATTTTGTGGAAGCTGTTTCTGGTGGTATGAGGTATTGTGTCTAGTAATAGTTTTCTGCTTTGCTTTTTTTAAAAGCCATGCTCCAAAGTGAGCAGCTCTGGTTCCAACACTTAGCCATATAGATAACAGGATGTCTTACTTCTGGATACAAGGGAGCATTGTCAACTCAGAATACTGCTTGTCACGTTCAAGTGTGTTATTTATTCATAGTGAGAGAATGCCTAGGAAGGCACACTTCTCATTTGTTCTCTTTTTCTTGTTACGATTGTTCAGATGATCTTAAATCAGTTTTCCTGCAGTGCAAAGTATTTGTCCTGATGCTTCTCTCTTTAGGCCTTGGCATTATGTGCAGAAAATTAATTGGCAGTGCTAAAAAAGCATATTTTTCTTTCAGGTTCAGGAGGTTATTTTGTTCCATGAGGAATGGTTGACTCTTCATAGTGTAAGAGGTATTCACTTCTCTCTGCTAGTGATGGAGAGGGCCTGAAGTTATTGAATGCCTCTCTTATTTAACATTAGCCAAATGTTCATCTCTGATGTCTCCTTGGATTTTGGAAAGCAGTAAACTGTGCAAGCACAACTTTCACTTTTAGTAGAGGAGTCAGTTCATTGTTAAAACTCATTTTGCCAGCAGTTTGATATTTAGTTTAGACCAGCAGTCTTGAAATCATTCCACGGACAGGAGTCTATTACTTGTTTTGAGAAGATTCAATTTTCAGTTCATCTACCTTATCACGGACTTTTAAAAGTAACTGATTTCTTTCCTACAAGATATTCTGTGTCTCTATTGGCACTGGCTGATTTGTGTGAGAAAAGAAGTGATTGGTTTTTAGGGCTGATTATTTTCCTTCCTGTGCACTTTCTAGGGTTCTTTTCTGCATGAAATTTTGTTGTAGCAAGTCCTTCAGACTATTTTTCATTAGTACAGAGATCTAGCAAAACAGGTTTACTTCCAATTTCTTTTTTTCTTCCATCTTATTTCAAGATTACGTCTCAAAACAAGGTGAATAACTGTTTTATGATGCAGTAGATCTCTGGGTTAATGGGCCACTAAGTGAAATAGTAGGCCATAGATAACTCTGGCATAGATAACTCTGTTAAATTTTCCCAGTTCTCTCTTCTTAGGCAGTTCTTGTATACAAGGTCCTGTTGTATTTTGAAGCCATAAGGTAAGAGCACAGCACAGGCCTGTAGCAAGTAGAGGGAGATGGGAAGTGCTGGACAGTGCAGGATTTTATAAGGCACAATGCTTCCTAATTGTGCAGCTGCTGTGGACAGTACAAACCCTGAAGGTAGAGGCCTCATGCCTTTGCAGGGGCACCATCCTGGAAAAATAGAAAAAAAGGATCATTGATGGTTGTTGAAGACACATTTTGACCTAACTTTATTTCTTCATCTAGCAATTTTTTTTCTTGTTCTGGTATTTCCTTTAATCTACTTCTGTGACTGTTCTTTCGGAAGACATACTGGCAAGGGGGCCCTTTAATATTAGGGGAATGTTTGAAATGTGTTCTCCTTGTTTTCAGAAACGGTGGAAGGAGCTCTCTAAGGAGGACCAAGCGCCAAGTTCCGAGCAGTCTCCTCCACACCCAACCAAAATAACCACAGAGAAGTACAATGGGAACAGCATAGGCCTGGAGAACAATGATCAGATGGAGAAAATAAACACTGACCTGTCTACTAAGGTTCAAGATATCACAGATGGGAACATTGAAAAGTAGGCAAGATAAAGAAACTTTTAAAAGGCAGATAGACTGTCTCAAAAGGCTGAATTATTAGGCTGCTTTTCTTATTGTAAAAACATTCAAGATCTTTCTGCAGTAGCAAGGGAGAACAGGTGGTATTTGACAGTCTTATTTAAGGATTTTTAAAACTACCACCTCAATGATTCCTTGTGATTTGGTTTTACTGTTCAGAAATCAAGAGAAGAAAAGCAAGTGTCTTTAACTGAAGCAGCTATATCTCACACTTTTCTTAACAGATTGTCAGTGAACTCTGCTGTGAAGTGTGAATGAGGTCCTAAAATTGTCCAGCATAATTTCATACTGATTTTTAAATACAATACTAACTTATGTTTCAAAAATGACATGGTTCCTCAGAAACACAAAGGTTTTATCACATACCACGTTCTGTGTCATGGTTGAAATTGTATCATTGGAGCCGTGTATTACCCTCTGTTCATGTTAAATCTACCTGCTGTGAGTAGTTTCCTGTGGTTTAGCTGTGTCAGGTGAATTTGCCTTTCTCCCAGGAATGTTGATGCCTCAGCTGGGAGGCACTTGGGCCTTCCTACATGTGGATTGCCAAGTGTTGATCCATAGCCAGAGATCCAAAAACTGGGCCAGGGCTGTGCCAAGCTGAGCCATGTGGTGTACAGAAGGAGGCAGGGTATGTCCCGAAGGGCTGCAGCCTGAGATGAGACACAGCAGTTCAATGTAGATAGGCTGGAATTGCAGAATAACTGCTAGCTCACCAAATGCCCCAATGAGTTTCTTTCTGTGTCTTCATGTGTGTTTTGAGAGAGAATGACAGCAATTCTGTAGTTGTTTGAAGGAGCCCTTTACAGGAAGGAGTAAGGCTATGGGGGTGTGTGTTAGAAGTCGGTCAAAGTTGGTTTTTGTGTCAGAGTTATGCTGTCTTAGAGATTTCGAGGGCACTTTTGGAGACATGAATTACAAAGTTGTCCTGTTAGTGTAACACACAGAACTTGGGTTTATTGTGTGTCTTTTATCAAGATCTGGTTTTCATCCTGAGATGAATACCATTAAACCTGCATGCAGCCGTGAGCAGGGGTGAGGGGTTGGAGTCAGTGTATCATTGAGACTGATGTGAACTCTGCAGTGGAGGTGCCTGTGTAAATACTGTGACACTTGCATGTGGTACCTGACTACATATAAAGGCAGCCTCCACACAAAACATCTCAGCCACCAAATGGGGCACAGACAGGAGTGAAAGACTCAGCTCAGATAATTTAACTAATTCTGTTCTCTCTCAAACTCATAGATGAAGTACTGTGTACATCTTTACATCTGTCATTTACTTATTCGTGAGGCTTCACTATCTGAAACTCTCTACATCAAGGTGGTTTAAACATAATAAAAGATTGTTTGATTTGGATTTTATATACTGCTGCTTTATATACTGCTGCTTTATATACATAGTTAACTGGTGGGTTAACTATTGGGAGTGTTGGAAAGAAGTTTGTTTTAATATTATAATAGCCTTTTCTCCCGTTCTTCAGTGTAAGATTCACCTTTTTTTCTTTTTAAGTTCTGTCCGAAAACGACTGCGGGAGGATAGAAGAGCAAACACAGCACAGAAGCTGCAGCAGATGAAGCAGAAGCTAAATGAGACTGAAAGAAAAAGAAAAAGGTGGTTATACTGGAAACCTATTCTCACTAAGATTGGGTTTGGTACACTGATTTTAGTTGCTTATTTTTGCTGGAAAATGTATTTTCAAGAACATTCCTTGTAAGTGTGACTGCTCCAATAACTGATTTTGCTGGAAGGTAATGAGTAGGGGTGTGACTTTAAGCATAAACTCCTTATTCCTGGAATGGGTACAGACTGTTACGTACAATAGAGAAGTGATGTAAACTTGATCTCATGTCGACATCTCAGGACTTTCCACTGCAGGTACTTAGAAAAATGAACCGCTGCCCCCCACAGAATTGATGGTTTTTGTTTAATATGAGCAGGTCCAAACTTGCTGCAACTGTTTATACACTTTTTAGCATGGTGTTCTACCAGATCTTGAACAAATGCTGAACCATGGAGGTTTAGCTACTGAAGGCTGTCTGGATTTAAATTTACATGCCTGACATAAGCAATAAACAGTGTTGTATCATTTACATTATTAATGCAAAGAAGTTATCCTTAAATATGTGTAATGTGTAATGTACTAGTGACATGAACATAAACATTTTATATTCTTATGACCTAGGATAAATATATTTTATAATTGCGTATTTAATCTTTTTGTAGTTCACTGTACTTTTAAAAGCTCAGTTTGTACAAATTTCTGACCAAAAGAATTTCATTTTGAAACTAAATGTAATAATACTTTGTGCATGAAAAGAATAGTGCAACCATTCCCCATATTTGACTTTCCAGTTTGAAATGAGCAGCTAGGGGTCTGATGAAGCACATGCCAATTTCTACTCTGTTAATTTGCATTCCTTATTTATTTTTTGTGGTTTTCATTATTTAAGACTTGGAATTTTTTTTAAAGGCTTTTGAGAACTTAGTCCCCACTGAAAGTCATACTATTGATTAATGTATTCAGACTTCAGCTACTATTTGAAGGCCAACATTGTTCAAGTTCTGACATTCCATTAAATGTAAAACATAGCATTTTGTGTGTTTATAGATTTCAATTGCTAGAAAGAATAAAATTAATTAATCAGTAATAGTTGTAGAAAACACATCAAAGGAAACGGTAGTTGAACTTCCAAGGGTGGCTCTAATAGAAAAGAAATGTTGGTAGTGTTCTGCCATACCCAGTGTTTTCAGCTGTATGAGCCACTTCAGTAGCTTCACAAAGGCTAGAACTGCTTTTCAGGTTCCCCAGCACTGTATTAGACATGCTAGTAAAACACTTAAAGACTAATATTTTGGGAGTATCTGTGCTACAGACCCTTTTAAATGGAGCACTCCCTTTCCATTACTTGAATAGTAACACTTTCTAAGTAGTAATTCAACACAAACCACTTTCTGCCCTTTAAATTACCTTTGAATACAGAGATGGTATATAGCTGAATGTAGCTTGTTGTTCAAGCTAGGATCTAGTAATTTGTAGGATTGGATTGTACTTTGAAATGGGAATTTTATTTATTCAAGCATTGCCTTGTTGGGTAACTTCAGAGAAGTTATGTTTTCTCCTTCCGTTTTCTAAGCTTGGTTGTTTTTCTGTTGGGTGTGGGGTCTTGGGGGGTTTTCTTCCACTCCCTTCCCCCATTTTGTAAAGCACTTCTTGGATTTACTGCTGAAAAATACTCAAAGAGCTGGATGATTATTTGCTCCTTATTCAAAGGAATTTACTTCAAAGTTTTCCAGTACGTCCAAGCTTGGTAGACACATACAAGGCATGGGTCCCAATTACTCTGACATTTACTACACAAAGCTAAGTACAGTTTACTCTTTAAAATTCTCATTTTGCAATAGCTAATGCTATTCTGGACTACGCTGTTTGTATAGTAAAAAAATGCTGAAGGGTCCAGATGAGGAAAACAAGTGTAGTTTCATGGAGTACTGGATTTGGGAAGTTGTGCGTCAGTAGAATAAGGCAGCTTGTTCCATGGCATTGCTGACCAACTGTGCAGCTTGAATAACAAAATGACTGCTGGGACATAGCACAGGCAGGCAGCTCATGTATTTTAAGATATTTCACAATTTTTACAACCACAGTAACTTTTAGCCAGCAAGAAGACTGTCAAAATATTTTTTTTTTTCTCCTTTAAATTGAGGATAGGTTTTTCAGTATCAGCTGTAATTGATAGTAGGTGTAAATGTATGTGCCTTATAAAGATATTTTGGTTATGGTAAAATACATGGAATGTAATTTAAATGCTTTTGTAACAGAAATATTCCAAATTTTATTCTAGATACTTTAAAGCAGCTAAGGAAAAAGTGCAGGTGAAACTTAGACTGATACCACACTGTTATTTATTGCCCTTCTTTTGGCATGAGGAGGATTTCCTGGGCTACCAGTATCCTACAGGCACTGAGCTCTAACTGCAGCTTGTCAAGCTGTCACTTAATTTTTTTTCCTGATTACATCTTCTAAATTTGGGCTTTTCCATTTTCTTGAACCTGAGTAAGCATTCCTCAGTTCAGGGTGGGGCAGGGCAGGGGGCAGCCAATTCAGATCACCTCATACTCTGTTACCTTCTTGATGCAATAAAGCAGGACTTGCACATTCAGCAGTTGTTCTGTAAAAGTTTGGTTCTGTGATTGCAAGTACCTTGGGAGTCTTAATAATTTAAGGAGGATGAACCAGTACAAGCCTTGGACAAAACTATTTTGAACAGTGAATTGTTCACAATAGTCTGAGAATAGTAAGGAAAATCAAATTATTGGTCTCTTTTTACATTCCAGGAAATAATTTGGATAAAAATCTTTCTGGTCCATCACTAATCCTTAAAACCCAAAATCTGGAGGATTGTTTTCCTTGCTGCACACTAAGCCCTTTTGATACTTTGTTATTCTGGAGGATTTCAATTTGCAGCATTTTTGCACAGCTTGGATGTTAAATAGGAACAAATATGGTCCAAAAGGAAAAACTGTCAATCCCAATCATCTCTATCATAGGAAATACTTAAAGAGTGAAATTGAAGGACGTGCCTTCTGACCCCACTCCTCTCCCCCTCCCTGATTTCTGGCAAACTGCTGCCTGGTCCCATGCTACTTCTAAAATGTCATTGGGCTCGATTCAAAATTGGTTTTGGTTTGGTTGGTGTTAGTTTTCACCCTTCTCTGGAAATGAATCAGTCAAAATATTTGATGCATAGTGGGCATCTCTTATTGAACATTTGGCTCTCAGATGAACACTTGTGTACAAATCAGGCACGTTTTCATAAAGAAATACCTAGCAAACATTTGGACCTCCGCTGCAAGGGGTTTGCAAGATTGGAATTAATCCTCTAGGTTTCCTATTTGTGTTCTTGATGCAGGGACAGTCCACTTAGTGACGGTACATCTGTATTTTCTTTGAAATGTATTAAGTAAAATAATTTAATTCAGTGTGAAATAGCAATTTGGAAAAACCTCTGGATTTGTTATGCAAGTGAGATGTTGCCAGTGAAATGTGGCTTATTCTGTTAAACCTCGAGTAATATGGTTTACTGACATCAGTTTATGTCCCTCTGAAAAGGGAAGAGGCGTAAATGTGTATGCATGTATGTGTGACTGGATCATGCAGGCGATGAAAAAGCCTGGTTAGCTTTATGTTTAATGAATGTAAACCAAATTATTTAGTTTGCTGTTTGGCATTATAGTAAAACCTGAGACACTTGAGGACTGCACGAGAAACTAAATTAACAATGACAAAAGAGGAAGTCTTCTGCAGAGCCGAGTGGCTTAAGCCAGAGGATGGTATTTGCAAAGGTGATGTGACACACAGTAGTCTTCCTGGGCCTTTTTGTTTGCCCCCAAAGTTTTAAGTCAGTCTTTCATTTTTATGTACAAAAAATAAACGTGTTCAAAATTGCATCTCTGTCTGAGTCTTTATTTAAATTGGAAGGATAAAAACTTGGAAGCCCTCTTTCAATGTGTCATAACTGGTGGAGGAAAACTGCTTTATGAATCAGTGTAGTGCTTGCAGAACTCAGACTCATTTTACCTGTAGTAGCTCGGGGGTGTGGTGCTGTGAACACCAAGGTCTCTTTCTGTAGACTCGCGGAGTAGAGCCTTCCCTTGCCTAAAAACAAAATGTCCAGTGCTGGGGTGTCTTTCTCACTACAGGAAATCTTTGCCTAGAAACAGTTACTTTCGAGCCGCTGTAGCAGGATTGGCCTCCAAAGCTGTAAGAGGCGATATATTTTGAGATGCAGCCTGCCATAATCCCTCTGAGGCCTAAGGAATCTTCTGCAGTGCTTGTGGTTACATGTGTGAGGAAGTGGTTTGCTGGACTGAGACCTGTACTTGAAACTCTCCAGCAAGGATGTGCCTTACACTGTAACATGGAAATACCTTCTGGAAAAGCAACGGCTTTCCAAGAGTACTTGCTCAGAGGCAGTAGTTGCTCCAGGGAACACAAGAGAAGCTGTTTGGTGTTGACAGTGAGCTGCAAACCCGCTGTCAGTTCTTAGCTCTTTTTTTTTTTGTTGTTGTTGTTGTTTTTTATCCCCGTACTCTGTACTGAATCGGTGACTTTCTTTTGGTTGTATGTCGCAGGCCGAGACTGACTGACACCTAAGCCTTCAAGACTTGTGAATATTCTGCAGCTATAAACTGCAAATTATTGACATGCAAAGCAAGACATGACCCCCCCCCCTCTTCGGGAACAAAAAGTGAGGTCTGTTAAGTACCAAGAAGACCTCAGTTATCTGTTTACAGCGTAAACTGCACCGAGGGGATGAAGACCACCAGCAGCGTGCGCTACTTTGCAAAACGAAATAATTTGCCATCTTGTGTTTTTATAATGCCTGTATTAATGTAGAAAGATGTAAAAGAAATAAATTAGGAAGTATTTTGTTTTGTACTGCCATTCTTATTGTATTTTTATACTTTTTGGCAGCATTAAATATTTTTTTAAATTGATGATGTGCTGTTGTGTGCGCGTTATGTTAGAGAGAACCTGTTAAGAGTGTCTGTTGTGGAAAAAGAAGGGTTTTGCCTTAAGGTTTCCTGATACCTGTTTTAACTGGAAAATGGCAAAATTATTAGTGTGCGCTTTATGCAGGTATTTTCATTAATGCTAAGTATTGTAGTTTGATTTAGGAGGAATTCTTGTACATTTCTTTTGTAATACACCACTAAGAATATTATATTAATAATCTGACCAGTTGGTTTGGTAATTCTTTTTATGTTTGCTATAAAATATGCACAAAATGTTCAGAGTAACTTTGTGATGGGAAAGTGTTCTGTTGGTGATGCTTTAAAGGGAAGAAAGAGGTTGAACCTGACCTCTCTTGACCCACAGTCCTGTGAAGTTAATGGGAGCTGAGGAACAAAAACGAAGTGCACAAAAGTCAATGGTGTCTGTAATTAAACAGGTTTTGGATTGTGCCATCACCCTGTGTTCTATGTACAGTATTTTCTTTCACATCTCCTACCTTCTGTCATTGTTGTCCTTGACATAGTCAGGATGGATTGGAAATGGGTAAGCCAGAGTGCTGCTTAAAGGAGTTCTTCCAACGAGGTCAGCAGGGTTTCCAGCCTTGTGCCTTCTGTAACAGAGCTGATCTCAATTCTGCACTTGTTCTCGGATGGTTTCAGATAAATCTTAACTCACAAAACAATGTATTTACTCTGACTGTCTAAAGAGGCATGTGGTGGGGTTTTACATGGCAGCAGCCTGAAATCTTATCAGAACTTGGTCTTGAGGCCCGTTCAAGAAAGCAGCGATATTCAGAGTTGTGTTGGACTTGAAGGGGAAGCTGAAGCAGGGGAGTACTTAATGCTATTACTTGAGCTAAAGGCACACTTGACACCATCCTGAAATAGTCTAAATTTCCAGTCTGGTTTGTCCAAATTTTTTTTTCCTTTACACGATTACCATTGTTCTGAGCCTATGCTGGAGGAGAAAACAACATTCTGACTTGATTCAGTTTTCATTTTCAAGTTGGTGCAGCTGTGAAACCAGGAGTGTTTATAACAAGAGATTAAGCTCTACCAAAACCACTGCAACAAACCCTGCTATTGTTGATTACAGGAACAGAGCCTGTTTATACCACTTGGGACATCTGTGGATAAGGCTTTCAGTGGTTCATGCCTTTTACCTTTAGCTATGGTTTAGGTTTTCATTATTCTCCCCCTCTTGGAGTTGAGTAAGCATGCAGTGCATGACTACTGGAAGTGTTCATGTACTGCCTTATTCTACCTCCTGCTATCACGTGCAACTAGTTTATCTTGTGGGGCATAAACAGCTGAATATCCTAATAAAAATGCTGATTGCCCTTAGTTTTTAAATGGTTTTCAGCTACTGAGATGCTGGAATAAAGTTGATGTCAGCCAAGTTGATGAATCGGCAAAGGAGATTGAGTAGTTCTAAAACCAGGGCTTTGTTGTGTTTTGTTGAATGCTGTCTTGTGACAGGAGAAGTCTTGCTTTCTGACCTCTGTACTTGTTTGGTTATTTCTACACAGACTCCAGTTCTTGACTACTGTTGAGAAAGTGTATTTAAAAAGGTGAAGGAAGGGGACAGAAAGGACCAAGTGCGTGTATAATTGTAGCCTTAAAAGAAATGGTGTTAAAATTATCAGACTTGTGAAAGGCATTTCTTTCCAAATGAAGAAGCTGTGATTTACTGACGGCCATTTCTTTTCTCCATGCTCAAGGGTGGTGTTGCAGAGGTGTTTTTATTTTTGCTGGTCATCTGAACAGCAGGGAAAAGGCACAGCCTTTGTCCTGCAGGAAGGTTTGGGAGCGTGCAGGGGCTGTGTTCACCTGTCCTGAGCACTGGAGGCAAGAGTGGCTCCGGGCCAAGGGCAGCGAACTGCCGGCCTTGGAGAAGCTGTGTCCTTGTTCCTCCCACAAGGATCCAACTGCCCTCTACCTTATTCTCAGGGAACAGGAAAGCCCTGAGGATTTTGTCTTTCAGAAAGTACTCTCAGTGTTCTCCTCCTTTTCGCTCGGCTGTGCCTCTTGAGGAGGTAGTGAACATCTTTGGCTCACTTAAGAAAAATACTGTGAAGCAAATAACACCCCTTTCATTGCTTCTGTCTGGTCCTTCAGTCCCTCAAGACTTCATTTCCTCTCCTCCTCTATATACACCTCATAGTCACTTGGCTCAATTTGAATATGGTTATTTTTCCAACTAGCTTTAGGCTTATCAGACTTGCCTTGTGCTACACTTGGCCTTTTGTCTACATTGCCTGACTGCATCTGCATTTTGACTCGTCACCTTACCAGTCTGGATACCTGTGGGAGCTCCTAAATATATATTTAGGTTAATTCTCACTTTTCAACTCTAGAACTGACCATCTTGCATCCATGGTTTAAAGTTGTTTTTAAATCAGCTGATGTGACCAAGCACTTCCAAAAAGGTCAAAACTGAACACATAACTAAATACTATAGTGCAACAGGTACCATGACAAACATGGAACATGTGAACCGTCCATCACACAGCTGCTCTCTCAGACTAAGCCTGTAAAATACACAGATACAAGACTGCCTGATATCAGACAAGGTTTCCCGATTCCTTTATATTTCAGGGCACTGCATTAATGTTCAGTCTAAGGCGGCTCATTGACCTAGAAAGCTTTAGTTTCAGCATCTGGAAATGGAGCGGAAGCCTGGAAAAGAGAGGCTTAGGGGTAACCTAATTGTGGCCTCCCAGTTCCCAGAGGGACCCTACAAGAGAGACGGACTTTCTAAAAGGGCATGTAGTGAAAGGATAAAGGGAAATGGCTTCAAACTAAGAGTAGGTTTAGGTTGGGTATTAGGAGGAAATATTTTACTTTTAGCTTGGTGAGGCACAGGCTAAAGTTGCCCAGAAAAGTTGTAGATGCCTCATCCTTGGAAGTGTTTAAGACCAGGTTGGCTGGGGCTCTAAGCAACCTGGTCTAGTGGAGAGTGTCCCTGCCTACAGCAGTGGGGTTGGAACTAGAGGATCTCTTGGATCAGGATCCCTTCCAACCCACACCGTTTACAACTCTTTGTAGACAGAAAAGACAGAACAGGCTGTTACACTGTTTGCAGTCTCCCCTGTTGAAACTACCACAACAGCACTGAGAAAAGCAGGCAAAACCAGATCACTTCTGACCTTCACTTACCTCACCAGGAAGTCTTGAAAAAAAAGTTAAGATCCACAGTTGACGTGGAAGTGGAGGGTTTTATCTTCCAAGAAAATACATACCTACACATCACTTTCAGTTCTCAGCTGCATTAAAAAGAAGCACCGTAAGCTTGTCCATGGCAGTAACACTTAACCAGGGAAAAAAGTTTCTTAAAAAATATTTTATTAGAAAAAACTTCCAACCAAAGTTACTCAATAAACAACTGTACAAAACATAGTTCTTTGGTGAGTTTGTGAAAGTTACCTTAATTTCTTTAGCTACCCACATACACAAAAGGAATTTTTCTTAAATAAAGCATTTATGTAGACACCAAAGCAAGCTGCTGCTCCTTGGCTATTACTGTGTAATCCCCACCTCAAGGGACATCTGCGACTGCACACATGACTCACAGCGAGTTCAGAGCTGATCAGAAGAGGGCAGGTGGGAGACCATTGCCAAAAAGTAGGCGCCAAGAACTCGGTATCTTCCACTGTGAAGAAGGATCTGTGGAATTGTTGCTCTGCAACAAACCCAGAATATTTAAGTATTAAGTAGTAATGATGTAACTGGGTATTAAAATAATGGGCAGCAGTACAAATGTCAGTGTCATGGTGGGTTGCTTTAGAGAAGGGCACTGGAAGAGACAACTCAATCAAACCTTTACACAATTTTTGCCCACACCTGTCAAACAAAAGAACTGGTGTTCAGATTTGTTTTTTCAGGTGAGGAAACTCCCAGTGAGATTTTAATACAAATATGTATTTTATTTGGCATATTCTTGATCACCAAGAGCCAAAATGAACCCATCTGGACTGAAGAAAAATAAAAATAATGGAGATAGAATATGACAGCAAGAACTTTAGATGAAACAGTACTTACTTCACTTTTAATTAGCTGGAGCCATTCATTAAGATAGTTAACAAGAACAAATGCATCAGGGATGTTGTCTCCTTCTGAGCAAAATTTCAGAAGAACTGCCATTTGGATTCCCTCTGAACAGCTGCAACAAAAATGACCATGCATTTATATTTAGTTTTTAGATCCAGAATAATTATATTAATGTTTTAAGAGCAGCAACAATATGCATGTATCTTGTGAAAAACCAAAACGGAAAAATGTATGTGTGTGTATATATATATTCTTTTTCCTCCAGATCACATTTTCACACTTCATGCTTTTTGCTTAGTCTTGAATTTGTTCTTTACTTTGCAAGGCACAAATCCTACATCTTGCAAAAGTATTCAGGCCTTTTACATACTTAGTTTGCACTTTTGTGCTGGTGAGGTGCCTATACACATCCTTTCATACAATCTCTCCTTATCTTTCTGTGTGTTTGAAACCAGCAGTTTTGCAGGCTGCATATCACTACTTCACTTGGAATATTCTTATTTTCTATTTAGATATTAAGATGGTTATTTTTAATTTTTTTACCTCAAATCCTGGCAGTTTTTTTCATTTGCAATTTTATATTGTTTCCATTCTTAAGTCAGTATAAATGTAAGCATGGTATTAGTAACTTTGCTGCTGTTGAATGCAACAGTGTGGTCAGGTGTCAAAAGCAGTAATTAAAAAATAACAGTCAATTTTCCACTGAACACAACCCATCTTTTGCAGAAACACACAGTTGTGCTATAAGTAAGTATTCGTTTCTAAAATTAAAAAACTCCGCTTTCAGCACAACTTCTGATGCACACACCTTTTAACAGAACACCCACATCTCATTTCTTTTTCTAGGCCTGAAACCTTAACTCATTCATAGCGCTCAGAATTGTTTGCAGATTTTTGGGGTTTTTTGTATAACTGACGTTGGAACCATTTGCCCCAGGAAACAGTTTTAGTTAAAAGTAGCACAGGTACAGGAATTCTACTATTTACAAATTGTGACTTGGATAATATCAGATAACAGACTGATTGTGATCATAACTGTAAAGACTTTATTATTTTCCTTTAGCCTATTCCCTTATATTTTTATCTTATTCTAACTTTATGATCCAGGACTCTCTACTTCTCTTCCTCTTAATTATGGGCCTGACCTGAAAGAAATTCTACTCCTGTAAAGCCCTGTTCTATAAACAGAAGGACTTTTCTTTCCCTATAACATAGCAGTTTATAAGATAATTTTACCCAAGTCCTAAAAACAAGACTTCTGAGATCTCTCTGTGCTTATCTTTAGACAACTCACCTCTCAGTAAACAACAGTTTTGTGATTCCACCTCCAGGTATATGCAGAACTTTGTCTGTATTATTTATTCCAGGATAAGCTGCTACTTTTTCCATTTCTTTCCAGTTTAGCTCCTTCATGCGGCCTCCAACTGCTTTCTCCAGATCAGGTGTGAGCAGGTAGCGCAGTGGTGTCCTAGAAACAAGTCAAGGATGCATTCAGTCTGCCAAGGAAGGACACTGCCCCAATTATCACTTGTGGCAGACAGAAGATGCCAGCACTGAGGACCTCACACCTGCAGGGAAGAAATGCTCTGACATTCTCTCCCTCTTCAGATCAAAGTTAGAGATTAAGTCTGTGGCCTCAAAACTGTACAAACTATTCAACTTTATGCCACAAATAGAATTTAGGTACCCTTTCAGGGGCTCAAATAACTGGCAAGTGCCAAACACATAAGCACCTAAATAGGGAAACTGCTTATGTTTGCTAAAATAATTTACAAATAAAATGTGCTTTTTCTTCCTTCAGATAGGAGGTGATTAATTAAAAACCTGTTAGGGTAAACTTGGACTTCACCATGATACAGTATTTTTAGTAAGCTCACACTACTAATACATTCAGACTTTAGTCAAGTTAAAAGTATTTTCTGAATGCACTACCCTCACTCTTTAGTAAATCTGCTATAAGGGAGTTGTTCTGTGGTGCTGAGGGAGCTGGGAGGGTTTAAATCACAACTTATGAGTTAGACCTCATCAAATAACCATCAGTCCCTCTCATTTCATTCCATGTTAGCTGGCCATCCTGCAGTTGTATGGATCTACTGCTATATCTGAGACATGCATAGATCTAAGCCTCCTTTGAGGCCCTATACATTTATAGAGCCTGAGGATAACAACTGCAGAAATGCTGGTCTTACTTGGAGAAGTACTGATTTTATTTATTTCTCATTAAATCACCAATTAGGATGCCCTCAATCATCAAGAAATGCCTGTGGTTTTTTGGATGGGTAATATCTAATAAAAAAATACTGCAATTGCATCCTTGCAGTTGCCTCCCAACAAGTAACTTCCTATTAAAAAAAAAAGAATGACAACTTACTGTATCAAAGAAAACCTTTCAAATGTAGAATGATGACAAAGAGGTCAGAAACAAACCAATACTGCTATCAACTATTAAAAATCTAACTTGTGACCTATATGTCAGCAGTTAATCCCTGACATTGCCTGCAGCCACAGCAAGTTAAAACTGAGGCAATGCAGGCTAAATGCAATTTGCTTACAGCTTTTCATTTGATCAGTACTTCTGACAGTAGTAACCCAGAAAATTCAGTGACTTATGCTGTAATATGTCATTTTTAACAGTATACTAAGCATTTTATGACCAATGCACACATGCAAGCAAAAGCACCTGCCAAAAGTACTCAAGACATGGAAGTAGAGGGAAATATGTCAGTCAAAAAAAAAAACCCAGAAACATCAGTTAGGTCTTTTAAGGACACAAACATACCCCAAAAGTTGCTCATCATCACGCTGGTACGCGTGGCTGCTGGACAGAAGGACAACCCTGGCACATTTGCTGCTCTTCACCCAAGAAAGCAGGGTTTCACAGAATGGCCTGTACTTGTTCTTCATGCAAAGACACAGATAAAAAAGTGAAAAATTTAATATGTCCTTAACAATACTAGGTGTTACATATAAGGTTTAGCAGTGATGTAAATTATTCTTCATGTCCACTTAGTCTTCAGCCCCAGATATATTAGAAAGCAGAGAACTGCCCTGGTTGTTTATTTAAGCAAAACTACATGTAGAATTACAAGAACTATCATTAAGACCATGTCAAGAACAATGGTACCACCTGTTTTGTGTGCCATTAATATCAAAGGAAAAAGCTTTAGAGCAAGATGGGATGGCAGGATCACACAGTATTTTTCCACACTTTGAACTGCTAAAATACTGCACCACAATTTTCTTTTCTGTGATGGCATTCTGCTTATTTTAAATTACAGCCACTGCCCAGTTAATGAGTAATACTAAATTCCTCATTTTTACCAAATGAACGTTGTTTAAATGAATACAGAATACTATGAAATAATTAAATTGGCATAACACAAAAAAGAATAAAGCTATTACAAAGAACACAGAAAAATTATAAATGTAAAGGAAAAAAAATAAACAACCCCCAGACCATTTTGTATTTTCATGACTCTTAATAACTAAGGAGATATTTACACTAAAATCTACCAACACAGGCAGGAAAAACAAGCTTGGAAAAACAAAATGCTGAAATTGATGATGCAAAATGCCTCAGCGAATGCAGAAATCAGTAAAACTTTACCAACTGCAGAAGGTGTTACATCATGAAGTAGAAAAATACTTTTGCCAGGCCACTTAGTATTTGCCAGCAGAACTATTCAAACCAAACAGTGAAGTAAAAACAATCGATGAACATACATACCTTTATAAAAGGGGATCTGATTTGCAGAACTACAAGTTTCTTTGAAGGTAAGGAGTACACTACAAGAAGAAATCATTGTCTTATTAAGCAGAAACTGAGAAAGATATCTGGGTTTAAATATATCAAGAATTAGCCCACTTACAAACTTTAGGATAGTAAAGTAAACCTTTCAGCTATCAATTCATATGGGAGAGCTTGACAACATCCACTGTGTTAAAAACACATATTTCTGTGCATTGTACTTTCAGTTGTATTAAATTTAAGGACTGAATTATGAAACATATATGAGGATTTGCCTCCTGTAATGATTCAGATAATGTATGCATCTTTGCAAAGATTGCCATATTATTCTGAAATTTCTGTGATTTAAGAGGGTGAAAAAAAAAGAGATACAATGATCAATGTAGGGAAAGAAATTAAGAATTTGTAGGGGGGGTGGGAGAAACATTACACAGGGAAAAATGCAGAGGTATGTAGGAAAGAAGAAGAGTGGATAAGTATCCTTCTAAATCAGAAATTCAACTTGTAATCCAATAATTTATTTTAAGTATGTGCACAGTTGATATTGCTTTGGATTAACACCACAGAGAGTTTTGGCTGCACTACAGTATGGCTCAAATTAAACATTTCTTACTGGTTCTAAATGTCAAATTGGTTTTCCAAAATAACAACAGGAACAGTTTCCTTTGTGAAGTGTGATTACATTCCTATCTGTAGGTTTCTGCAGCTGTTATTACTGCGCTTAATTTAAGCACATCAGCAAAATTTAACAACAACAAAAAAAGTAAATGTGATGTTCTTGTATCTTATGCCCCTTGCAAATGCTTTCAGCATTCAATACCCACCTTCAGCATTTATACTCAGCTCCACTGAGTTTTCCTCTGCTGTTGCATATGGGTTATTTCCAACCATTGGCACCAGGCAATCGGTGTAGAAGTAACCAACTTTAGCCATGTCAAGTGTGGAAATCACCAGATCTATTGCCAACTGGCCGACATTCCCCACGGACACTGCTGGCTGAAGTAACAGAACGCACCGAATTACAGTGTGCTTTATGGATGGCATAAGGTGCTCTTCAAATAGTGGAAGCTTAAAATCTGGTCAAACATGATTTCTAAAAGTGGCCGCTCATCCTCTGGCAAAGGTGACTATTCCCTACCAGAAGAATTGGTAAATACAGGATTTGGTCTGTGTCTGACAAAAAACATCCTGGCCACTTCTGTGAGTAATCCTGTCTCATTGTAAATGGAAAGAACAGCTTGGAAACTTACCTCCTTCCCCACATTTTTGGATTGAGAGTAGGTAAAAGCCACTCAAGCAGCTGATGTGAGACTGGCAAAGCTCATATGATGCCCAAAGGCAGCTCTGGTATTACATATTAAGCCTCTAAATCTCAGACTGACTCACAAACAAGAGTAGGTTGTTTTACATATTTTTTAAGGATGAAAATTATAAGGATGCCCTTAAAGTAATTTCATAGGAATTGCTGTGGGTTATCATCAATCGGGGCAGATACTGACCTAATATGATGGGACGGAAAGAGAAAGTCAAGAGTCTGTGTTCTTCCAAAGAAACTATTACAGGAAGACAACCATAAAACGTTCGGTTGCTTTCCTCTAATTTATAATCAAATCTAAGAATTGCTGCTGCTGCTGCCCATTGGGGAAAGACACGGGATTTGAGGCTGACAGAAGGTGAAAGAGGCCGCGGCAGCACTGAAGCGTCCCCACGTCCCGGCTGGCAGCCAGCTCCCCGCCCGCCCCAGGCGAGCAGCTGGGCAGTGATGTGTTTCCTGCTGCTCGTCAGCTGACCGGGGATGACTTCCTGCACAGCCTGCGCAGTCATGCCGGGCTCCGCAGCCCTGCCTGGGAAGCGATGGGGGTCCCTGCGGCGAACCCAGCAAGGGCAGAAATGACGGCGTTTGCCCCTCCGCAGCCTGCGCTGGAGCTCCCGTCCCACACTGGCATCGTCACCCCGGGCACGCGACCTGACACTGATGTCACACCATGTGTGAAAGCAATAAAAACACTTCCTAAAACAATCCCAACCCGAGATTTAAATGTAGCAGAATGATTTTTTTTTTTTTTTAACACTGGGAACATTTATATATCGCATCTAAATGAAAAAAATCCCAAGCTTTTATTATTGCAGTGACAACCCACGGGTGCTGCAAATACAGGAAATATGGGCGCATTAATTTTTAGAGCAACAGCATGTAGCTATAGCTCCGAAATAGCATATAGCTATTGCTCTAAATTAAAATGGAGCTGTTGCAGCTCGGCACGGATCGTCTTAACAGGGGCAAACCCGGGGTTCTGAGGAGGGAGAAGTTGACAGAAACGGAGAAGACCGCGCTAAGCTCTGCTGCAGACAGAGCCCTCCAAACCCTCTTTTCCCCGGCCGAACACCCCACAGGTGCCACACACACCGCCTGCCCTGAGCCTTCTCCGCTTATCCCGCAGCCAAGTACCCAGGGACAACCCTCGGGCAGGGCAGGGAGAGACACCAGAACCCCCCATGTCCCGTCCCACAGGACCGGAGCGGAGCCCTCAGCACAGGGACCGCGGGCAGCGACGCCTCAAACCCACCGAGGGCGGGGGAAAGGGGAAGCAGGAGCGTGACTCACCATGAGCAGAGTGAAGCCTTGAAAGTCGGGGGCGGCGGAGCCCCCGCCGCGGTCGCACGGAATGAACATGCCGGCCGAGAAGGGAGGAGAAAGCAGGCAGCGAAGGAAGGAAGGAAAGGAGGGAGGGAAGGAAGCGGGGCGCGGACGCCGCACCCACGTGCTGCCGCCAGGGAGCGGTGGCGGCGCTGCCCGCGCAGGCTGCGAGGCGGTTGGGGCTCGCTCCCTGGCGGCTCCGCCATGTCGCTGCCGCCGGAGAAAGCCTCGGAGCTGAAGCAGATCATCCACCAGCAGCTGCTCAAGGTGGGACCGGCGCCGGAGAGACTTCCCCTGGCCTTCAGGGAGCTGTGCTGACCTCCGTGCCGGCGTCACCCGGCCGCGGGTGGCGGCAGCGCCCGCTGAGGCGGTGGCGGGGCGTGCCCGCTCCGGCGCCCCGCTTTGTTTTCCCAAGTTGGGTCGGTGCAGGTGGTTTCCAGGCGCCGCTTGGTCGCTTTCTTGTTGCTTTTTGAGCGAGGGTCTTGAACTGGCCGGGAAATTAAGTAAGGAGGCTGTAACTCCTATATCGCTTGATAGTGCAGTGGTGGATATTCCTGCCTGTCACGCAGGAGAAAGGGGTTCTTGGAGTGAGTCCGGAGGAGGCCATCAAGATGATTAGAGGGAGGCAGCGCCTCTGCTTCCAGGAAAGGCTGCGAGAACTGGGATTGCGCAGCTTGGAGAAGAGAAGGTTCAGTGGAGACTTCATAGCAGCCTTCCAGTACCTGAAGGGAGCGGGCAAGAAAGGAGACAGACTTTTTACCAGAGCGTGTAGTGACAGGACAAGGGGAGATGGATTCAAATTGAAAGACAGCAGGTTTAGATTAGATATTAGGAAGAATTTTTCACTGTGATGGATGCTAAGGGACTGGAACAGGTTGCCCAGACAAGATGTGGATGCTCCATCCCTGGAAGTGTTCAAGGCCAGACTGGGTGGGGTTCTGAGTGACCGGATCTAGTGGAAGGTGTCCCTGCCCATGGCTGGGGTTTTGGAATGAGATGATCTTTAAGGTGTTTTCCAACAAGGTAGTTTTGTGATTCTGTTTCAGGTCCTGGTGACTGTGTCCTTAACATCCTTCCAGTGTGAGAGTCAGCTCTATAAATCCATCTGCTTTCACAGCTCAGATGATGGGCAGACATTTTCAGACTTTCCTTTGAGCATAAGGACAGCTTGCAAGGGAGATCTACTACTTTTGTGTTTTACCTATATAAAAGCATATTTTTCCCCTTAAAAATAAGGAAGTATTATATTAAGCTTGAATTTTGAGGGAGATGAGAAATTGGAACAGTGACCATTTTGTAATTGATGGATTTGCCGACCTTTTTGTAAGGAGGGAAGTTCAAGATGAGTTGCTGTCAAAGAGCAGTGAAAACACCTAGGTTTTGTATGCTTGTAATTTTTTTTACTGGGAGAGTTGCTTTTGTAAGATAGTGGCTCGTTTGATTAGTTCTGCAAGGATCAATATTCTGATATAGTTATTTCTGTGTTCTTAGGAAAACACCATTAGCCTTACAGACTTAATTGGTAAGTTGTACCTGCTGCCATACAGAGGGCTGGTGTTTGTAACACCTAATGAATTTTCTTTCAGATGGATGTCCATGGGAGGATACGAGAAGTTCTTGCTGAGACTATACGAGAAGAGCTGGCACCTGAGCATCAGCAGTTGTCCACAGAAGATCTGATAAGAGCCCTAAGACAGCGGGGAATCATTGATGATGTTATGAAGGAAATTAAATTTGTAACTGTAAGTAGCTTTTTAAGAGGGGAAGTATTTCTGCTTTTTCCTCTTACTGACATGGTGTTTTGACAAAGTGAAACTGTGCTGCTTCTGGAGGTTTGCAAGGACCTTACTGATCTAAGACATTATAGGAGCAGAGAAGATTAATGCATATGCTGAAATCGGTTTGGTGATAATACTGCACTGAAAATATTTGTTTAGTTTTAGAAGGGAGCATACCTAAGGAATGGCATTCAGATGAAATGGAGGATCCTTTAATTTTTAGAAGACTCTGGTAAGAGCACTGTTGCATCCCTTGAGTCCTTAAAAAGTCTTAATTGTAATTCCAGGATGTGAATGAAACGGAGAGGACTTCGGCTCCAAAACCATCAACACATTTTGTTGACAGAGACCCACCAGTTTTGAAAAAAAGTATGTTTCTTGTTTATTTAAATGTTTGGATCATAGTTTTGAAACAAATTTGAAGTCTATGATTTTTGCACTCTGAATTAGTAATCCAGTACGAACTGGCATAAAGGTGGATGTTTCCTCTGCTTATCCACAGGGAGTAAACTCATATAAGCAGTAGCAGTCAGTGTTGCATTAAGTATGATTTATTATTATTTAATTTACTTTACACTAAGATAACTTCCATATATTTTAAAATCACTTTCTCCTAAGCACATTTCAAAGAAGTTTCTTTTTTTGCTAGTCTCCTGTTAGCTGATATTTAACAAATTAAGCTTTCTAAGATCTGTTTGTAGTCTCTTCATTTTTATTGCTACACTTTACAGCTAACATTGACCCAACACGGAGGTATCTTTACCTTCAGGTTTTGGGTGGAAAAGCTTTTCTGGAACATCTTCAGGAACCAGAGCCTCTGCCTGGCCAGATCTGTTCTACCTTCACTCTGTGTTTACATTTTCGAAACCAGCGCTTCCGTTCCAAACCTGTACCCTGTGCCTGTGAGCCAGATTTTCAGGATGGTTTTCTACTTGAAATACACAAGGATGGCCTAGGTAAGGAATATTGTGGGTTTAAAGCTGGTGCTGTTGGGATTTTTTCTGACCTGAGAGTTATTGTGAAATATGTTTCATATTATTTAGTGATTTTTTTCCTGCTTTTTGTCATGTTTTCCTGAGAAAAATGATTACTGTATTGGGTTATGCCCCTTGTAGATCTTTCTCTGCTCTTGCTCTTTTCCTTCTTTTTCACTCTAAAATAACTTGAAATTGACCAGCTTTATCAATTCTCAAATGTTAATTCCATTTTTATTTTTTGTGTATCTGAACTAGTTGCACTGCAGTACTCAACTACAAAAATCATTTTATCTTCTCTGTAATCTCTCTGTAGCTCTGTCCTAAAGTGAGTATGGTTTTAGAGATAGGACCATTGTTTACACTTCTGGACTCAAGATCTTTATATTTACTACAGACATTGCATTTTGTTGCATACTGTTTTAAAATTCTGAGGAGAACTTGGGATGATAATATTCTTGCTGTTTTATTTTGGTTTAATAATGGCAGGTGAAGGAAGCAAGATGGTGGATGCAACCACTATGTTATCTATATGTGACCCAGTGCATATGGTTCTGATCAAAACAGACACGTCTGGTGAGACCACACTGGTAGCATCCTATTTCTTGGAGTGGAGGTCTGTCTTGGCTGCAGAGAACGGCATAACTAATGTTGCTGTGGAACTCCTGGGTGTAGGTAAGGATGAAAAATGAGCATGTTATGATGACTTAAAATATTGGGTACTGAGCTTGCTTACAAGCTTAAGCAGTATTTTTGATCTAGTTCATTTTTTTTTCTTCAATTCAGAAGTAACTGTAAAATATCCTTAGAAAATGCCTAGAAGACTTAATGGTCAGATTTTTCTGTTATCAAGCTGCTAAAAATGAGTATTCCAGATCCCATGTAAAAATGGTCCTCGTGTCTGGGAATTCCCACTATTGATTATTTGCAAAATCTGGTTATCAGAATCAAACCAAGCAACCAAAAATCCCGTAGTTTATCTCCAGGAATATATCTGGTCAGTGCACTGGGGAGTAAAATCCACCTTGTGTGCCCTTCATAGCAAACTAACAATTCCTGGAGAAAGGGATCTCTGCTTTGCTCCCATTTATCCCAGTAGCTGGAAGTGTTTTCTGAACGGCTTGGTTTAGGTGCTTAGCAGTTAGTACACATGTGTATTTTGGTGTGTCACTTGTCCCCAGTCCTCTTGTCAGGACTTCCAACCCAAGTTTTTAGGATATGATTTAGTGAATAAAGACTAGGGTGGTGAGGCACTAGAACAAGCTGCCCAGAGAAGCTGTGGATGTCACATCCTGAGAAGTGTTCAAGGTCTGGTTGGATGGAACTCTGAGCAACGTGATTTTGTGGAAGGTGTCCCTGCCCATGGCAGGGGGATTGGAAATAGGTGATCTCTAAGATCCCATCCAACCCAGGCCATTCTGATTTTAATATTCTGTAATGACTTGGAAATGCATAACAAATAAGTTAGGTTTAATTCTCAGATGGGTTATGGAGCAAGTTAAATTTAATTCTCAATAGCTTTTTTCCAAGTAATAAAGTATCAATCCAATAAATCCAGTGCTTTTTCTCCTCTTCAAAATCCTGTTATTGTACAAAATGCATCAAGAACATCAAAGGATGTTGCCTTCTCAGATGAACAGATAAACTATTATCTGAGGTTTTGATTGCTTGTATTGCTTATGAACCCATCTGTAATCTGTTTTGTAATGCTTATTGTTGTTTATGTAATTTAAAATTTTCAGCATTAGGCAACAGCATTAAGTCCAGGGGGGTTGTTGTTCATTTGTTTGTTGTTTTGGGGAGTTTTTTCTAAGTTGATAAATCTCTTTATATGCAGCCAGAGTCCTTCATAATGAACTGTGTCCTGGGGGAAGATGTGCTTCACTTATTTCTACCTATTTAAATTTAAGCTACTTGAGTAATCAGTAGAAATAGGCACATTTACAGTGTGTGATTCTCTGACTTGATTTTAGATGCCTATTGTAGACATTTCTAGAATACCGTTCTAGAATTCATCTCATATGTCCCAGTACTGGCTGCAAATAAGGCCTTGGATAATTTTCTTGGATGTAGACATCTGTGCTTTTGTATATTATGCTTTCTTATAGCCTCATTTGAGTTTGAAATTTCAATAAAAATTCCTACTTTGCCTATGTTGAAAGAAGTTTAGTTACTTTTTGTGCTTATATAAGGCTAACATACATATTTTAATGGTTTGCCCCTGCCTGGCTGAAATAGTCTAAGCAAAATGAATATGAGAGAACTGATGAAAATTTATTTTCTTTCAAAGGTACAGAATCAAAGGTTTCTGTTGGTGTTTTAAGCATTAGACTGGAAATGTATCCACAGCTTAATAAGACACTTTCTTCAGAAATAACTACTACTCAAGTAAGTAATTTTTGGGAGGGCTAACTTATTATTTTGTTGGTGGTGGGGGAAGCTCAGTATAGAATTGTAGATGTTGAGGACTGTGGAGTTTTTGAATGTTTAATAATACTTTTTTTTCTATTGAATTTAAACATAATTACCTTTTCTAAACTATTTTGTCTATACTGGACATTACTCAAAATATTACTGTCATAGATTTTTCTAATTACTTGTATCAAAACCTCTGAAGAAAAAAGAAGGATGCAATATATCTAATTTTCTTCAAGTAGTATATTTGTTTTCTTGCTCTTTCCCATGTGAAACAGTAAATTCAAGTTAGCTATTCTGCTTGGGAAGCCAGTAAATGTTGGCCTGAAGGTTTATGAAGATATTTTTCTGCACATTAAAATCCAAACAGTCCTTCTGTGCAGAAATGCATTACTTAAAATGAACAGTACTTCAGTCAAGCCTGATATATGAACCTACAAACAAGAAATACAGCTTGAAGTTTTTCTTAATTGGATTTCCATTTAATTCACATGGCACACTTAACATTTTAAGCTTTATTTTACATATGACAGGATGTGGTGTTAATGTACTTACTGGCTCTGATGCCTTGAAAGGCTGCTTGGAACAAAGGCTAGACAGTGTTAAAGGAATAAAGTAGGTATTTATTAAAAGGCCTTCAAAGGTTATACCTTGGGCAGTACAAGAGCCCAGCCATGGCTACACCCAGGATGGATACCGAGTCACAAGTTCTCACTTGTAAGTTTTGGTCCATTTACATGTTGGGGTCAATTGTCCAGTTACAGCTTCACGTGATGAAGTCCCATCTTCTCAGATTGCTTTCCTCAGTTTGCTGCTGTTTATACTTTTTGGGCCTGAAGCTGCAATGATGACCTTGGCTCTCAGGCTGGAAAAGGATTTTTTTGTCCAACTAAACTGTGAAGAGAACTTGCTAACGCTTTATATGAAGTTCAGCATTATATACTAATGCAGTACAGAATCTGGAAAATATGAAAGTTAAAACTTAAGGCATCATTCATGGTTTTTTTTCTCCTGTTTGGAATTAGTATGTGTAGGATTGGTTTTGTTTTTCCTACTTACAGTTCACTTTGGAACGTCAGAAAACAGCAGAAAAAGAACGTTTATTTCTTGTGTATGCTAAGCAGTGGTGGAGAGAATACCTGCAGATCAGGCCTACCCACAATGCAAGGCTGGTAAAGATCTTTGCACAGGTTTGTAAATTTTACAAACAGACCAGTCCTTTCTTTAAGTTATCTTTTTATTTTATTTTGAATTTTATGTGTATGTGGAATCTCTATAGATTTATGATGTGGTTATGTTCAGGTCAGGGCTAAATGTGGTGTATCATGCAAAAAAATTAAATTTGTAAGGACCGAACTTCTGTTTATCTATTGAAGCTTAAGAGAACGATGCAGACAGGAGGATTGCTGTGACTACCTCTGATGTACCAAGTAAAAAAGCCTGCTCAGTCTTGTCCTTGAATACTCACAAATGGCAGAGGCTTAGATGATCTGTACAAACTATTTCAGATAAGTTTTGTACCAGATAAAACAGTTACAAAAATTTGATTTCCTGTATTAGAACAGATCCTCAAAATATTTGAACTCTGTGTTGTCTGCAATGCAATCTCTCTGGTTTATGTCACACGACGACTACAGTCAAAATTGCTTGAGTCTGATAAATTACTTTATCGGTTACTCCTCAGTAACTGTTCCTCAGTAAAAGGAATGGTATGATCCTTGCACTTTTCACGCTATGAATTTACCTTGCATAGTAGCAATTTTCCTACCACAGTAACTTCTTATCTCAAAGCAGTGGCCTGAAGCGATCTGTGCCTCCTCTTTGGTGAGGCAACAGCGTCCCTTCTGGCTGTGCCCTGAGTGCGCAGGAGTGACGGGAACTTCCAAATCCCAGCCAGCAGCTGAGCCCCGTCAATCTTTCACTCCTCATCAGTGGGATGGGGGCAAGAATAAAAACTGCAAAAGCGAGGAAAAGTTCATGGGTTGGCATAAAGGTGGTTTAATAACAGAAAGCAAGCAAGGAAGGAAGGGAGGAAGGGAAAGCAGTGATGCAAGGACAGTCATTTCCCTCCTCCCAGAGCAGACAGATGCCCTGATAGTCACCAAGCAGGGGCAAGTTTAGAAGAAGTCTGTTCCCCACCCTCACTGTTTTTATTGCTGAGCATAACACTATATGGCATAGAATATCTCTTTGGTCAGATCAGGTCAGCTTTCCTGGCTGTGTCCTCTTCCAGCTTTTTGTCAACCCTGAACCTACACCGGTGTGGGGGCAGAATGATCCTATACAAGCCCTGCTCAGCAGCAGCTAAAACACTGGTGTGTTCACAGCACTGTTTTGGTCACAAATCTAAAACACAGCACTATGAGGGCTGCTGTGGAGAAAACAAACACCCTTCCAAATAGACCCAATACAAAGGCTTAAGGGTTTCAGGGCAGGGTATAAAGAGAAACAAGTCTATAATTAAATAGGATAGGAACTTGGCCCCTGCTAGATTAGTACCTGTACAGAGCTTATCTTGAGTTTCCCATTGGCCATAGCAAATCTTAGTAAAACTTTCTGGGAACAGACATGAGTTTATTAGATTAGTTTGATAATTTAGTTACCATGAAGTTTCAGATGAGTAATGCAGAAACAGGCATTATATATATGAGACAAAATTTAAAAATAAATCCTGCCTGTGGGTTTTTTTAAAATTGCTTTTCAGCTGTGAAATAGTTTTCAACAGGATTCCAGTCAGCCTCAAATAAATGCTGCTTTTTTTCCACCAGCTTGCTGGAAAAGCATGATAAAACCTTAACGAGGACAATATGTGACTACAGTAAAAATATGAGACCATAATCTCCTGAAGCTGCAGAGATTCAAAAGGCTTTGATCCCTTTTAAAATATATATGAGCATAAAAGTACCAATTTAGCCCAGTGGGGAGCAGAAGATCTCTATGTTCCTTGAAATAGTTTTAATAGATGATAATCATAGTATTTGCCTGCAGCATGTAAGAAAACAGATTTTTAAAAGTCATCTTGTTTTTTCATTTTTGCAAGAACTTAGAAATTCTTAGTATTATTGCTTAGTTTAGATCTAGTTACTAGATCTAGTTGCTTAATAGATGTAGTTACTTCATTCTGAGCAATTTTTATTGTTTGCTGTTACAAAAAGAGGTATTCAAATTTAGAAGCAAATAGACACCTTTTAAACTCTAGAATCAGTTACTGAATGTTTAATGTTTTTTGGGGAGGATTTTTTTGGGGGTCGTTGTGGAATTTGGGGTGTGAGATTTGTTCTGGCTTGTTTTAATACTTGATGATAATGTGGAAATTGATAGTAGGTAGAGCATAAACAGTTCCTCACCCATGTGAGAAAATTTATTGCAGCCTGTGCTGTTCCTGGTGTTCAGATATTTAGTCCAGAATGCCCTGTGAGTGACAGACCGAAATCTGTGATGTCTCTAAATTGGTGATCTTAATGGTTTTGTGTCCTAATTCTGAGGGTATTTTCATGTCTTACTGGTTCTGAGTGATACTTATTCCAGGGAGGATACATCCCAGAGGGAAAAAAAAGTCTAAGCTAAGATTAACATTTTGCGACGCTTGCGCGGCTGGCAAATAACCACGTTTGTGGTGTTCAGGATGAAAACGGGGTGAACCGGCCGGTGTGTTCCTACGTGAGACCTCTGCGGGCCGGGCGGCTGCTGGACACGCCCAGGCAGGCAGCGCGCTTCGTCAGCGTCCTGGGCTACGAGCGAGCGCCGGTCATCGGCGGGGGCGGCGGCAAGCAGGAGCAGTGGTGCACCCTCCTCGCCTTCTTGTGCAGGAACAAGGTGCGTGACAGTGCCCCTTGTGTGCCACTGCGGGCTAGGTGGCCTGCTCTAACCCAAGTCAGGAATTTAAAACAGGCTGCAAATACACGCGTTAAAATCAGATCTGGAAGGTTCAGTTACAATCGTGCTTGAGGTGGTTTTAAAGAGAAACAGGTGCTAAATAATAGGCAAGAAGGCTTTGGAGCAGACTTCCTTTACTACTGTACTTGGGGTCCATTTGTCAATGCGTATCTTTGACACTGAAATTGCTTCTCTTCTGTTGCATTTCTAAGAGCACTTATTGTCATCCAATGAATCCTTGCTACTGTGCAGGACACTAGTTAAAATTCTGGACTAATCCAGGAAGAGTAGAAAAAGTCTCTTTAGTCTCTTGTCTCTTCTGCTGATTTGATGGGGTTTTTTTTGTTGGCTTTTGTTTTGTTTTGGGGTTGTGGGGTTTTTTTCAATAGATGGGCTGAAATACACTGATGGTTTTTATGTTCCATTTTTGCAAGATAGGAATTTTCCACTAGAAGTTTCAGCTTAGTTCTTGGTGGTCTGACATTCGTATCATATGACTGTAATAAGCAAAACAAATTGTAACTGGTTCTGGTTTATAGCTCTTCTGTTCTATGAGCAGAAGTAACAGTAATCACTTCTGATACCTTTTTGGAGTGGTCAGTGCTTTTCATTGCCATGGAGATACTTCTCTGCCGTCGAAAATAACGTCACTGGTGTGTTTGCATTTAAAAGATGTGTTCAGGGCAGCAGGAGCTGTATCCCAGATTTTAGATCTGCCTCCAAGACCACGTAGAACAGGCATTGGCTGTTGTCTCTGAATATCAGATGATACCTAGATGCTGCATAAAGGCAGCTCTGGCTGCCCACTGGCTTTCAGATGGAGATGGCAATAGGGACTTTGAGGACCACTGTGTTTGGAGGCACAGAGAAAGGTGTTCTTTCAAGGCAGAAATTAAAAGCTGTATGGAAAATAACAGAATTTAGCCCCCAAGACACCAGCTGGATCATTATTTTTCTTGTGGAAAGTGGTATAGTATTATTTAAATAACACAGGTTCACTACAAACTTATTTAAACCTACCTTTCTGTATATTTCCCTTTTATGCTGTGGTAGGGCAAGATTGTGTTGTTTTGATACATCCAAGAACTCTGAATTTTACATTTTCAACGTTCTGAATAGTTATTTGTCTAAAGAGCCTTACTGTTCTGCTTCTGAATGCTGTACTTTGTGTTATGAAGCCTTCATTGTTTGAGCAATTTTTGTTCTTACTTTACAGCTAACATTTGTAAAGAACTCAAGAGACAAAGTTGCATTTGGAAATTGTTTTCTCTGAATTATCAGTGGTAGTAATGTGTTTATGAGATAAATGTTTTTCTGACTGAAGGAAAAAAACAGCTGCACATGATTCCCAGCTGTTTTACAGTTAGATCTGTGGGGGACCTTGTTTTATCTTTGTCTAGTTACTGAAGATTGACAGCACATTCAAGACAGTGAAATACCAGTAGAATTATATTTTATTAAGTGAAAAAATTCCTGACTATATGAAAATACTGCGTGATTTGTAGTCTTGCCTCAGGTGTTTGCCTTATATATATTTTTACATTTAATTAGAACATTGTTTTTGCTGTCATGGTCAATAGATTCTGGTTTTGGGTTTCTTGAAGGTTTCTCTATAATCATAAGAAATGTTTCCCAATGTTAATCATACACTATACTTCAACAAACAATATCAACAGTCTATCATTAGAACATGCAGTTTTAACTCATTTATTCTATTACAGAAAACTAAAACTTTAGTTTTAGTTTAAATGGTAAAATCCTGACTTTTGGTACATTGCTTTAGATAAATAGGAGAGTAACATAACTTGTTAAATGGTGGTTTAAGAAATAGCACTGTTTTCTTTCTTTAGGGTTTTATTATTATTAATAATATATATTAATATTTACTGTCTAGGGTGACTGTGAAGACCATGCTAATCTTCTGTGCAGTCTACTTCTTGGGTTTGGATTGGAAGCCTTTGTGTGTGTTGGAACAAAAGCAAAAGGAGTCCCCCATACTTGGGTAATGACTTGTGGATCTGATGGAACAATTACTTTTTGGGAGAGCTTAACAGGACATAGGTGAGTAAAAAGAATATAAGAAAACAGAACAGTGTATCTTGAGGTTTGTGTAGGATATTTCTGCTCTTGCGTTTTTTTTTTTAATCTTCATACCCTGTCATATAATCCAGGTGATGTTTGTCTTTGACTCTTTTTTCCATCTACTGCTTTTGCTTGGCAGTTAACTGATTCAGTGTGAGGAGAAGTATTTCATCAGTTTGTAATACATCAGTGTCTTTAATACTGTATGGTAATTGTCTCATGTCTTATGGCAGCTGATTGCCATCAATGTTACTACTGGTATCATTTGTAAAGGAGATGAAATCTGACATGATTGTTTAGGAACCCGTATTTTTTGCTCGATTTCATCAGTGAAATCAGTGTTGCATTACTTTTTTTCCCCCTGAAGAAATCTCTCTAAATTCTCTTGAGATTTTCTCTTGGCTTGAGTCATTTGAGAAGGGCACATGTAGTTGTTTGGTGTACTAAAGCTTCTGGAACATGTTCTTTCTGGTGTTCAAAACAAGCAATTATCTTTTGCCACTGTTTGTGTATCTGTGATTAGCATTTGCAAGTGTATTTCTCTAAAGGTGATCAGTAGCAGGGAAACTGTATGAGCATGTTCTTATAGTTGCAAAATTTAACTGCTTCATTAAACAGCTTATTTTTCTAGATTTAAAGACTAAAAATGATGTATTATTTGATTGTATATTATGCTTCCAAAGTGTGTACAATTACATTTCTGTAAACAAATTAATGCCATTTTGGGGGGAAAAGTTGATGACAAACTTGGCTTGTATTTTTAAAGGAAAAATGGCTATATCTGTCCCATCTAATTATTTTTACCTTGCCTTGAAAGAAGTTGTATTACTAAAAAATTGAATCTTTTTGGCTAGGTATATCCACAGACCTATCGACCCTGATGACCCTCCCCTAGCTGAACAACCCAAGCCTCTGTATCCATATCGCACAATAGGTTGTATCTTCAACCATGAAAAGTTCTTCGGAAATTGTCAGCCCTCTGATGCTGTGGAGGTGTGTGTGTTTGACCTGCATGATGAATCCAAATGGAAACCCATGAGTGGAGAAGCAATAAAATCTGTATGTGCTCCTGGAGCAACGTCTTCAGTTCCCCCTTCTCCTCCTCTGTGTGCTTCTACAATAGACGCTGCTGTAGCAAGCAACGAGATAGAAGTGCAGCTGAGGATACTGGTCTCTGAACACAGAAAGGTGAGAAGGATTGGCAGTGATATGTCATGGTAATAGAAGTTCTTGTGTTAATTGTATACTTGGTTTAGATAGCAATTTGTTAGTTTGCAATGTGTTTTCCATCAGCTTTTGCAGAAATGTGATATGGGAAAGGTGAAACAATTGAAAAAAATGATTGGGAAGACTGTAATGAGTTGTTTTAGACTATTATTTGCAGTGGTGGTCCACAGCCTCATATGTGGGCTTTTCCCCCCACCCTGCCTTTGCCCCTCGTTCTAGGCCTGTGACTTTCAGGTTACTGGCACCTGCAGACCACCCATGAGGGGTCTCTAAAAGCACCAGGAAGATGAAATCTGGATGTTAGTGGGCTTTGCCAATCCAGCACAAATGTTTCTGGGTCCTAGATAAAAGCAGGCTTTCAGCTTTCATGATCTTACTCTGACTGCTTTACAAAATCAGAGAAATTTTTAGAAGTTAGTTTTGTCCTTTACCAGGATTTTTACAAGGCGTAATGTGCCAGAAATTATACTTCCTCTGCTGGACATGAAGACAATGGTATTTTAAGTCCCTGTTAGCTTATGTCTGTTTTTAATGAGGTCTTTTGATTTATTCTGTTTTATCTCCCCACACAATGCTCAGCCTTTAAGGTGGCAAATTAATTCTCAGAGTATGAGTCTCATGCAGTGTTGAATACATACACAGAAGATTTTGCTCCTTTGCATTTGAGATGCTGGGAGGAAGGTTCATGTACATGGTGGGAAGATAGATGGTAGAAAGAAGGTGCCTTTGTGTTTCAGGGAGCTGTTGTGCATCATTTTTTCAGAAAGGGTTTTCCATGAGACATTTGAAAAAATGTCAGGTGAATCTTAGTTGATCTTTTCCATATTTTTGCTGTGTATTTATGCATATCTTCTTACATTTTGTGCTGAGATGCTGTAGCTGAAACATCTGGTTTCAACTCTGATGGCCTTATGTTTTAGTCTAATAGTTTAACCTCATTCCTTGGTAAATGTTTGATACTTGTGGTGTCACTTGCTTCTGGTGATGGTGTTTGCTTCTCCTAGTTGGTGTATGAGTCAATACATGAATCTCACTGCTTTGTAAGTGCACTGCCATTAGCTGCCAATATAAAGATTCTTGCATTTATTTGAATCTGTACAGTAGGTGAGTTTAGGCATATCCTGATGTACCTTCTGCACAGCTGTCATCTTTCTGTGACTTGCCTCCCAGGATCTTGGCCTTTCGACTGTTTGGGATGACCAACTCTCCTATCTGTTGTCACCAGCATTAGCAGCCTATGAACTTGAACGCACAACAGGTCTTTCTGCAGGAAATGAAGAGTTTCAGGATGCCGTAAGGAGAGCAGTACCCGATGGTCACACCTTCAAAGGGTTTCCCATCCATTTTGTGCACAGAAATGCCAGGAGAGCATTTGCCACGTGTCTTCGGTAAGTCTTAAGTGTAAAGATGTAGGTATATGTTAAAACAAAATAGTAATCCTTAATTTGCAACTAATTTTTTTAAATAATGAATTTTAAAGAAAATTAATTTCCTTAGGTTAGAACTGGAGGAAGAGTGGTGTGGTGTGTGTAATGGATCATGAGGTACAGAGCTTTTAGGTTACATTGGTGATTCAGTGGTGATAGACTTCTTGTGTATTAAATTGAAGAATGAAGAGTTAATTTCATTTCTCTGTATTTGTTAAAAATGATCAGTGGTTGTGTCGTTTTCCTCCAAGGCAACAGCCCTTGCGCTATAGAGCAATGTTATTATTTGTAATGACAGACTCATGATATTTGTTTTTACTTAAATGCTAGTCACACTTCAAAAAATTGCACTATGTAATTAAAAACTTAAACAATATCTTAGGATTGTCTGTTACTCCTGTGTTTCTTTTTGTCATATAGGTCTCCTTTTTGTGAAGAAATAATCTGTTGTAGGGGAGACCAAGTGCGACTTGCAGTTCGTGTACGAGTGTTTGCATACCCTGAATCTGCGTGTGCTGTTTGGATCATGTTTGCTTGTAAATACCGCTCTGTCCTTTGAAAAAAATCCCAAATTTTTCATACCTTTTTAGCCCTGCAAAATAATGTATGTGGGTGTAAAATGATTCAGTTAAAAACGAATATAGTATTTTATATAAATGCCACTGATTTTGAACACCATATGTATGTGTATTGAAGGGGATTGTGTACACAGTAATGATTGTATTTATAAAGAGAACTTATTCTTTGTAATAAAAGTTACTTTTTATATTTATAGACGTGTGAGTCAAGTTACTAAAATGTGTCAAAAAGTATCTTCTGAATCAGTTTAAGAGTTTGTTTAGGTCTGCTTTACCTCTGCAGGGTAAGAGACTCTTTTCTACCTCACCTTTCCCTGTAGTGTACAGGGTGTACTTTGTGAGTGACTGAGATCCAAAAGTACTGGTGTTTAGGCATGTGTCCTTCAGACAACAAAATTTATTTCTGCCTCTTGTGGATCTAACAGTAACTTCTACATTCAGCTTCTGAGAACAGTCGGATAAAGGTAAACTTGTTAATCTGTGAATTTATATATGGATAAGTAATATATGGAGTAATTTCAAAAATACACATTAAGATTTGAATACCTGAAGATGTGAGTAGCTATAATGTGTTAGATAAAATAGTTAAACCTGATGCCTTTTGCCTCTTGTAACCTTAAGAAGTTTCTGGGGTAGAAGTTGTAGCCAGGCCATTTTGCTTGACAGCCATTCATGATTTTGTCTAATTCTGATGCTCAGACCTGTACTTAATTAGCCATCTGTGATTTTGTCTGTCTTAAAACTGTGGGTGATGATTTTGCGAGTATGTTTAAATCTTTATGCTTTGCAAAATGGCAAGCTGTTGGGCTTACTGAATTTTCTGTACCATACTTCTCAGGTTTTTCCCCATGTGGACTCCAGGCATCTCTTCTTGCGGCTGGAAAACCTGAAACTGTTTGGTTTCTTCTGTAGAAGCCATTCTGGGTCAGTGATAGCCCATGACCACCTCCTTTGGTTGTCCTAGGAAGAAGGAGACAACTCTTTCTGCTGGTACTGGACCAAAAAAATTGCCTGATACTAGAGAATCTTACAACACATACAGTAGGAGTGAATGTTGGCATTTGGCATGTACATTTAATCAGCAGTGTGGCAGTGTGACACCATTTTTATCTTTTTATTTCAAGAGGTGCTAGGTACTTCCTATGGCAGCACTGAGGTTTTTTAAATTTGGGACTCTAATAGTACGCTATGTACTTAGTGGCCCTGCTGTTAACTTTACAAGTCTGGTTTTGTGTTATCTTTCTTTTTATATCTGAAAGATCAAAATGCATTCGTTTGCCTGTTATACAGCATATAGGATGCTGATAAAAGCTTCACAAGTACAATTTCTCCCCCGATTTCCTTGTATCTAAATGTAGCCTGAAAGGCTGGATCATACTGCATGGTGAATATCGCCAAATTCAACAGCATTATTTAAGTACCACTTGCATCTTGTATGCACCGCTGTATGTTACACAAGAGGAAAGAGGAAAAAAGCAGCGGCGTTCAGAGCAGCTGGAAGTGAAAGGGGAGAGAGGAGCTGGACGTGGAATGTGGAATGGGAAGAGAGGAGCTGCCTGGGTGAAGCCGGTGGCGGGGACCTTGTCCAGGTGCAGTACCGCTCCTGTACGGCAGGCGGCGCTCCCGGCGCTGTCCCTCGCCCGCTCCCGGCTCCCAGTGGATCAGGTGCGAACGGGAGATTTTTAGTTTCCTTTCACATCTGAGAGGTACAACACTAAAGAGAGAAACACCGAGCGTTCGGTGTAAGCTCCAGCTCTTCTGCGTGAAAGTGCCCGTTTGCCTGGGGCATGAAGGGCTGTGCCCGTCTGGTGCCCAGGTGTGTTCAGCGGCAGGGACGTCAGTTCCCAGCGGCTTGGAAGACGATTCCCTTGTTGTTCCCTTTCCCGACTGGGCTGGTTTAACTCTGGCAGCCTCTCTATGTACCCTGGACGCTTCCAGCCTTGCTGCTGCCGAGGATGGAGCTTTCTCGGAGGAAGTGTTTGCTTTGGGAGGGCAGACCCTGTAATTCAAAGGCACTCGCCCTCCCGCCATGAAAGCGGGGCCCTGCTAATGTGTTTCGCTGTACCCGTGATGGCGCGGGTTGGTGTCAAGTGTTTAACACTTGGGGGTGCGGGGAGTGTTGCTTGTTTCTGGGGGTGGTGGTTACCAACACCCGGCGCAGAAACAGCGGCCCGAGGGCTGTGGGATGAGCGCGCCGCGTCTGCCGGTGTCTCCGGCAGAGCTGGCAGCCGAGCGGCTCGGCCGGCGATGCAGGCGCCGGTTGCCGTGGCAGCCCCGAGCGAATCCTCCCCGCGCCCGCCACGGCGGCCGTGCCGGCAGGGGGCGCTGCGGCGGCGGGCGGCGCCGCGCGGCGGGGGCGGGCGAGGACGAGGACGCCATTGCGTTGCTATGAGCTGTCGCTCCCCCTGCGGCGGCGGCGGCGGCAGCGGGCGGACCGGGCGCCGATCCTGTGCCTGCCTTCCTCCTGACTCCTGCCTGTTTCCTGGCTCCTGCTGCCTGCCGCGCGGGCCGGGCCGTCCGTCCGGCGGCCTGGTGGTACTAGCGGGGCGGAGAGGATGAGCACGGCGGGACCGGGCGGCAGCAGCAGCACAAGCAGCGGCCGCAGCATCAGCGCAAGCAGCAGCATCAGCAGCCGCTGCCGCGGCGGCGGGGCCGGTCACTGAGCGAGGAGCACCGCGGCGGACGCAGGGCATGGAGCCCCAGCCCGGCGCCTCCCGCCCGGCCGCCGAGGAGGAGGAGGACGGCGGCGGCGGGTCCGGCGGGCAGCCGGAGGCGCTGTCGCTGGAGGAGATCCTCCGGCTCTACAACCAGCCCATCAACGAGGAGCAGGCGTGGGCCGTGTGTTACCAGTGCTGCGCCTCGCTGCGCGCCCGCGCCCGCCGCGGAGAGACCCCCGCCGCCAGGCTGGGGGCGGCGGCCGCGCACCTCCGCGTCTGGCGGGACGGCGCCGTCACCCTGGAGCAGGACGAGCCCGACCGGCCGCCCCCGCCCGCCGCAGGTAAGGCCGGGGGGCCGCCGCCGGCGCCGACCCCGCGCAGCCACCGGCGGCAGCAGCCGGGGGTCGGGCGCGGGCGGCTGCCCGTCTCCATCAGCCTTTGTCCGGGACGTGACGGTCCTTCCCGCCCGAGGTTCGCCGTGGGCGAGCGCTTGGCTCCTCGGTCCTGCCGGGGGCTGTGGGGGGTCTGCGTGCGTGTATGTGTGTGTATGTGTGCGTGTGTATGTGTGTGTGTGTGCGTGCGTGTGTCCCTGCGGCATCTCGGTGTCGTGCGTGGAAAGGTAGAACCCCTCTCCTGGGATGCGATCGCCTGCGTGCGGGCACGGGCAGGCGAATGCGGTCCAGTGTTTTATAATTGCGTCGTCTCTCCTGGTGCGTAATCAATCCCGTGTCATCCGCACACCGGGAGCGCCGCTCTTGCGGGCTCCCGGCTCTTTCGGTTCCTCCGGCCGGGCCGTGCATCCCGCAGGGGCTCCCGGAACAGTTTGGCATCAAAAGGCACCTATTAGAAATATATCCATTTAGATATGTGCTGACACTAAGTGAGTGAGAAAGCCGTGTACAGGGGCTTAGCACCTACCATCTGTTTCGTTAAAATGCCCAGGAAAGCGTATTTTGCATTGGAAAGCAAAATGAGGGCGCATGTCTGTTTCTCAGCCTTTCAAAGCTTCTGATTTTAAATGTGGAAAGCAGTATTTTTTTTGTTGCAAGTAAAGCTCAATTTCTGAAAAGAAATCAAAGACGGGCAGCAGAAGGATGTGGCCAATACATGATGGTATTCCCCAGTACCAGCCTAGTCCACATTCAACATCACAGAATTTTCCGAGAAGACAGAGGCTTCAACATTTTAAAGTTGTGTGAATCAGAAGACAGTGGTAAATTCACAAAATGGGATTAATGGAGCCCTCAGCATTTAGAGCACGAATATTATGCCTGGTGTTACAATTTAATGAAGCCTTTTGATACAGTGCCTGTCTGAAAAGTCTTTTGGCAGAGACATGCAGTAATCCAGTTTGGAGCTAGTGGTACATGCAAATATCAAAATATATTTAGCGGAAGAAAGGACATAATGTAGTTCTGCAATTGTAATGAGTCTAATAATGACTTTCATTTAAATATGATCTGGTGTGCTTTTAAAATTGTTTTAAAAAATAGGTCTTTGTTAATTAATGTTAATTAAATGCCAGACCAACACCCAGAAATTCCGGGAAAATGCTCTCCTGACCAAGGCATCTGCATGTCACAAGCGCATTGAAGAGTTTTGTGTTGCATGTCGTGTGCTGCTTTTGCTTACAGTCTTTTGAGATGACATCAAGACTTTTTCTTTTCTCTTTTCCTATTGCAGGAAATACATTAGTTTACTATGTATTTATTTCTTTTGTGGCTTTTTTTCTTGCTATTGGTGGACTTACCCTATTTCCTCTTACCATTACTGGCTTCCTTAGCTTTGCACCTATCACTACTGGCTGTAGGAGGGTGTTGAATATACTTGGATATAAAGTTCGGGCCCCTCACTGATACCCAGCATGTTTATTTTACATTAAAGCTTTACTGTGAAAATGTTTTAGTCAACATGTGCTAACCTGTGTATGTTGATACCACATCTAAATTTTTGAATGGATGAGATTTTTTTTTAAATATTACAGCCCTGTCTATTTTTTGGTTTTTTCCACCATATTAGTGTATGTATTATTTTGTATAACATCACATGTGTGTCCTTATATCTTGAGACTCTTAAGAGAGTGTGTATATGTACCTAAACAAAGATAACCAGTCTTTGAAGACTTCCCAGGAAAGCAGGAGGCAGGAGCTGTCCCAGGGAGAGTAAACCCCTCCAGTGCGTATAATAGAAAAGGGGAGGCAGGGATTTTTCTACCAGCTGTCCATTCCTAAAGCATCCTTAGTGAACTCACTTTTCCATCAGCTTCAGGCTGGTAGGTGCCTGGATTTGAAAAGAGGCAGAATTTCTCCTGGGATCATCTCCCTGCCCCTGGCCTTCCTCATCTCCCTAACGTTGAATAGACTTTGGAAACAGAGGCTGCTCAGCCTCCAAGCTTTCACAAGGGATTTTGTGTGTTCTTTGATTTGTGAAACCTGGAGCAAGTTTTCACTGGAAATTGTTATATATGTGATACATTGAATGTTGGGAGTTCACTATACTGAATATTGAAGAGCTGACAGAAGGCTTGCCTGTCGTTGATATCTTTTGATACTATCCCTGTTCTTTTCCTTATTGCTTACTGCATTCTCTTTGAGTGATGATTAATGTGCTTCTTCAGCCAGTTGGAGCTTGAGCCTCTGGAATAGGTGTGTGTTTGTAGGCTCCTGTATTCTCTTCGCAGCAGTGAAAGCTTAGGAAGAACCAGTGCCCCGGCTCTGTGGCCTGGGGAGCAGTACAATGTAACAGGCCCTGAAGATGTATGGTCACAGTAATTTTACTTTCAAGATACAAATTAAAGTTCTTTTAGAAGAAGTACTGATTATACAGAAACTGATGGTATTTTTCCAAAGCAGTTTCTTGTGAAACAGTTTACCAGTTCATGCTCAATACTTGAAATTCCAAGTAACAATGCATAGAAATTGAAGAAAAATATGTCCTTGAGATAGGAAAGAGATGAGTTTCGCTGATAGTGGGGCAGAAAAATGCCCTTGGAGTTGAATCCCATCCTTAAATAAAACCAGAAACTGATTTTCAGATCTTTCCAGTTTTATCTGTGTGATCTATTAATATTTCGTTATCTTAAAAAAATAAAAGGTTTTGATTAAAAAGAAGTAAAAAGATGAAGGGTGAAAATGCTGCCCAGTTGTTCATTTTCATGTCACCATTGATAGCACCTGAATCCCTGACAAGAGGAGGATCAGGGAGGATTCCTGCCTTTTATTTCAGACAATTTAGATTTAAATGCCTGTGTCAGGAGGTTTGTTAGAGCAGTAGGGGTTCTGTGGGTTAATGCTCTGAGTTGTAAAGCTGCTTTGTTCTAGCAATACATAAAAAATGTATAGGTGTAGGTTGGTGCATAGGTTTGGATAATTCACAGGAACAAATATTGGCTGTTAGTTTCTATTTTAGTAGACAACAGAATCCTGTGTGGGCAAATAAAGGAATCCCTGAAGAATGGTGTCTTTGGGTAGTGAACATTCGGGCTTTGTCCAGGATTGTGGCGAACGATGTGATCAGTCACGCCTGTCAGTGGGGCTCGAGAAACGTCAGGAGCAAACGCAGTTGTGTCACAGAGTTTGCTGTAGAGATGCACATGAAGGCATATTTTTACAGAGCGGTGTGAACCTTTTTATTTTTCCAGAACCAAAGTAAGAAAGAAAGAAGATTTTGCATGAACATGCAAAATAAACATAAAGCTCACTGTGGTTGTCTTAGTGACATCTAAATACCACAGAAGTGTGGGTTGCTTCAAAATACCCATGGTGAAATTGGAGATACAGTGTAGAATTTATTTGAAGTAATGGGTGCTTTAGCAGTCTTTGTTACTTGCAATTTATATGAAAAGAGCTAACAGTGCATCCAGTAAAGTGCCAGATGCAATAAAAAATAACTTCTGAATGAGCTAAAACGTTTGGGGTAAACATGCGGTTTGACTCCTCCAAGCTCTCTTCTTGCAGAACTGCATTTTTTACATGTTTTTATAAACTTGAAGCAATAATGAAATGATAGATAGAGGAGCAGAAAACCCACACAAGAGCTGGCAGTCAACATCATGCCCAGGATCTAGGGGCACCAGGATACTGTAGGGTGTGGAGGAGGCTGTTTCATTGGGGTTGTGTCATTGCTGCAAGCTGGATAAGGAGCTCTTGCTTTTCAGCACAGAGGCTGTGTCACCTCCTTCTCAGAGGTGGGAAACTGAACAGTTTTGGGGCTGAGTTGGTTTGGTAAAATAAGAGTTTTCCCTGCATGTTTTGTAAGTGCCAGATCCCTGGCTTAGCAGAGGTGGCCACCGACTTTGGGCATTGCACTGAGCTCCTGAGGAGGAACAGCCATAAGGATCTCGGAAAGTGGCAAAGGAGGATATTTTGAACACTGAGTCAGGCTCACTTCCAGCTGTTGGCTATTCAGTGCTGGTATGAATGTGATGCTCCTTGGCCTTCATCTCCCTCCTGAGACCCTGAACTGTGGGTAGTGTCAGTGGCCCTTTTGCCTCATCCTCCAGCCCTAAGAGAGAAAGCACACAGGGAAATTACTGCTGGTCTTACTAGAAGCGAGTATTATGCAGATTTTTCTCTTGGAAATCTGCCAGGTGTTCAGCAGGAGGGCATAATGCATGGAGTATTCTGGCTTTGAATCAAAAAGATCACAGAAAAGTTGACTGCATGGTGGCTTTCATGGGACTTGGAGGGCTCAGGGTGAGACACGCTGGAGAAGAATAGTTTATGTTGTCTTGGCAGTTTTAATGACTTCCATGTCCCTCTTACATCCTTGTGTGTCTAGGTTTTGGAAGGCAGGAATGGAGAAACAGGATGAATAAATGTAAATTCAACTTGTGTGCATGAAGACGTTCTTATCTGTCAGTCCCTGGTGGATTACTGAAAAAAAATATGCATGATTTTTAGTGGAAAATGAATGTCTATCATTTTTCTTCTCATTTTGTTGACCCTTTTTAAAGATGATGGGTGGGAGTAGCCCTTCTTGATGTTGAAGTTTTGAAAGAGATGTTGCTATGAATAGTGCTAAAATAAATAGTATCTTTAGGATGAAGACTTAATTTTGTTTGGAATTCAAATCTAATTCAAGGGTATTCAGAAACATCTGCATTTAAGAATAGTAAGGCCTGATGTATTGAGCCTCACTTTCTTGTGCAAGAGTTTTAAGATAGATGCCTATATAGGTATTTTAATATTGAATATCAAGTAGGAAGAAAATAGTACTAGACAGCAGGGAGGAGCCTCAGTGGGTTGCTGCTTTTACCTCTTCTTGCTCTACTGATCTGTGGAAGAGAGAAATCTTTGGCCTTATTTATGCGGGCTTTCTGTTATCAGTGTGGTTCCCAGTACATAAGCATGAACTGGAAGGCTTCCAGTCATGGCTTATATGGATGCATCCCGTGCACTGGGGGTTAAGTGGGCTCTCTGTGAATATCAGCAGATGCTGGGCATCCTATTGTAGGCAGTTCTAGTAGGGGAGGACAAAATAAGCAAAGAAAAGATCTCAGCATAACAAAATAATGTATTTGGTTTAAAAGAAAAAGTGCATATTTCAAATGCCTGCACAAAAGAAATGGAAGGAAATTGCCAACAGGGATAAGTGACCTTAGTTGCCAATATTTGTATGGAGAAATATTGAAGATGGTAAGTATGCAGTGAACGAATGAACTCTGACTTGGTGTTGTTTGAAAACTGCATTTATTCCTAAGGAAAACATTGAAATTTGAACTCAGAAAGAAGAACTTGGAGGAAGTGTGGCCTCCTGGCATTAATAATGACTTAAAGTAAAAGATAAGATTTAACAGAGGTTTTCTTGTCAAATGCAGTAAAAAATGTTACTTTAGAAAGGAAAATGGAATTTTAGTTGTCATTGCTAACGGCAGTTGAAGAGAAGAGTGAAAAATGAGACATCTGCCATGTTGTTGCGGAGAGTTAATATCATGTCCCTTTGGGGCATTGCTGGAGAAAGAACAAAGATGCTTCTTTGGGGGGAGGGGGGTGCAGAATAGGTAACAGATAATGGAGTCCAGCTTCAGGGCTGGCTGGAGGTGATAGTTTACCCCACAGTGCCCAGTGAGAGATGAGGGGTGGGACTGGGGGAGCACAAGCAGACCTTTGAAAATGTATGATGTGACAGAGGGGAAGAGAGAAGGGGAGAGAGAGCTTTGAAGAGGATGATTCAGAGCAGGACAGGATCAGAGTTACAGGCACTGCAAATGACCCGCCTGGCAGCAGCTGTGGATGAGTCTTACCCAAGCCCGAGTGTGTTTGCCAAGTGTGCAGTAGGAATGTTGCAGGTAACAAGAGGATTAATGG